>NC_084466.1:68997500-69107500 GCF_027409185.1 Cynocephalus volans
GATTTAATACTCACATTAAACCTGTGAGGTAGGTACTGTCCTTATTCACATTTTATAGGTGGTGCCCAAGTCACACTGTTTGTAAGTAGTCGAGCAATTGTTCATATTCAGATCTGTCTGACTCCAAAGCCCATTTATTTCATTTCTTCAAAATGTGTTGAGTACCTACTCTGAGCCAGGAATTGGTAAACAAGTAGGCAATGGTCTCTGTCTTCACGGAGTTTGCAATCTAACAGTGGAGATAGACATTAATCACATAGTAAGACAAATAATTATCTGAATTAAAATTGTGATACACACCATGAGCCAAGGGTAGAGGATATTCTCTGATATATTCCAAACTCGTAGACAGTGCCTATGTTAGATGCCCGATAAATATTGGTTGGATATTGAATTAGATTGATGTGAATAATGGTGGTTTTAGCCCAGTCTCGATAGAGACCAGGAGAGGCTTTCTGAGAAGGTGAAATTTAAGCTGAGACTGAAAGATTATTTGAGCTGACTAGGAGGTAGAAAAAGCTTGCAGGGAAGTGGTGTTTTAAGCTGCATGCCCACAGTGCTTGATTCAGGGAAGAAACTTGGTGCATGAAGAGTGGGTGAACATGAGTAAGTGAGGATAGCCTAGGACAAACTGTGGAGGTAGGAGGGTTACAGTCATCCAGGGTCATATCAGCCACGTAAGGATTTTTATCTTGCTTTCAAGACGAATGGGTTGCCAGGGAAAGGTTTTAATAAGGAGAATGTCAGCATCAGATTTCCACTGATCGTTCCATCTGGAGTGTGGTCAGCAAGGAGGTCAGTCAGTTATCAATTGCGGTAGTGCAGACCTGGACAAGGATGACGGCAGTGGAGAAGGAGAGAGAGAACTGAGAGTGATGCTGAGGAGGTGACTGCTTGGGTATGAAGGGTAAGAGAGAGGGAGTGTAACAGTCAGCATGCCTATATTAACTTATTGCTGTGTGACGAATTACTGCAAAATGTAGCAACTTAAAACAATTATTTATTATCTCACATGGTGTCTTCGAAGGTCAAGAACCTATCTATTTTTGGCCAAGTCTCTCATAAGGGTGTAGTCAAGCTGTTGGTAAGTTTTACAGTCATCTAAGTTTGGACTGGGACTGGAGGATCTGCCTTCAATCTCAGTCACATGGTGTTTGCAGCCTTGGTTCCTTCCCATGTGGGTCTGTCCATGGGGCTATTGACATGGAAGCTGGCTTCCCTCAAAGTGAGAATCTGAGAGAGAGAGAGAACAAGAAGGGGGACCTAATCTCAGAAGTGACACACGATCACTTCTGTCATATTTTTTCTACTGGTCACATTGACCAAATCTGATGTACATGGGAGGGACTACACAAGGATGTGAATACCAGAAAGGAAGCAGAGACCACTAGGGGCCACCCTGGAGGCTGGTACCATCACCATATGATGGCACTTTCAAATTAAGATAATTTGCAAAATTGTGTGTGTGCGTGTGTGTGTGAGAATATTTTGCTTGTTTTCTTGCAAAGGGGCAATATACAAAGATGTGTACAGAGTGTAGGGAGACCACAAAGGGATAATGAAAGTCACTGGAACTCTGAAGGAGACTCAAGGAGAGCAGGCCCACCTTGAGGGGAACCGGGAGACACACACAGCCAGTGATGTGCTGGAACCAGCTTATCAGACATGCAGGAGCTGATTGTTAGCATGTTTTCCCAACTCTGCATTCAATGATGTAACACTGGTAGCCTAAAATCAGTCATGGAGAAAATATACCATGGGAATCAGCAAATACTACAAACTAGAACTTTATTTTTTTACCCCAGAGAGCCAGTTGTTAAACATTTACCAGCATATCGCTGAGCACAGCGAGACTGAGGCAACCTCTTAAGGTGGTAGCTAAGAGAACTCACACCCAGACCTCACTCTCTCAAGGTAGAACGAGGACCAAGCTCAACCAGGATGCCAGAGAACACAGGAGGCTGCCTACGCGTTGTGTACAAACCATCACCTAGGAAAGATGGCAGGGTTGAACAGGATGGAGAGTGGCCCCTGCATAGTAAGGCCACCTATCAAGGATGACTCTCCAGTGTCTTCTGTGAGCAGCTGTGTGGACAGTGATTCAATGAAATGGAAGAGGAACGAAGTATGATTTATCACAATATCTCTTAATTGTACTTTCTAATCCACCCTTATCACTTTTGATTTCCCACATCAATAAGGGTAACTTTGGCAGGCAATTGAAAACATTGGATTTTCTAGTTGGGTCAGTGAGTTGGGTTTTTTTTGTTTGGTTGGTTTGGGTTTGGGTTTTTTACTTTTTGTACACAATAGAAACTGACTCTGGCTAACTTAACAGAATTTATTAGAAAGATGAGGGATAGCTCTCAGATTCAAAACAGGACTTGAAGAACTAGGCTCAGAAAGAACTAGGATGGATTATGCAAGTAATCAATGATCTCAGAGCATCATTGTTGAAATAAATCCTGTTCCAATTTTTGTTTAACATTCCTTGAGTTACCCTGCTCAAGATGCACTATTCTAGAATAAAATTTGACTGGCCAACTTCAGCCAACAACCACTCTTGGCAAGAAGAAGGCAGGGTTCCTTAGCTAACAGCCCCACCGAAACTGCCACAATGAGGAGTCGATAACTCCCAATGAGGAACTCAAAGTGATCTTAAGAACAGAAGGGGGGATGGATGCTGGGAAGCCAATAAGCAGCAAATGTCCACTATGATCTGGGACATGAGCTTGCTGCATGGTCCCTCCTGAGCTGGGGGGTGGGGAAGCAACTTTCAGACCATCGATGTGGAAGTAATTGGATATCAATTGTTCTTTAGAAACATCTAGACATAATGTTAATAGTTCAGTATGCCCTACTATTTTATATTAAAAGGGTTAACATTTAAAAATCAAAGGTATGTAAATAGAACTAAAACAAATAGGAAACTGAAAGAAAAGCTGAAATGTGCTGATGTTCGAAAAGAAAATCAACTGCCACTGTTTTGCCAAATCTGATGATCACCTAAGTATATTCCAGTAGCACTGGGAATAAGTGGAAAATGTGATGTTAACTTATAGACAGGGTGGAAGTCTTATGAGTTTGTACGGGACTTTCTGGTATACCAGTTGTAACTATGAGCTAAGAAAAAATGCTTGACCTTTAAGGCCATGGGCCCTCCTGACCTGCACTGTCCTACTCTCTCCACTCCCCCAAGCTCTGCTGCCCTCCAAGACCCAGCCCACACGACTTGTCTCTAAGCCTTCCTTGACCAAATCCAGCCCAACCCATGATTAAATAGTGCTTCTTCTGTATACCATGCACTTGGCACTTCCCAAACATCCTCCAAGCTTGTCACGCATCTTTTTGTGTGTGCATCCTGACCTCATCTAGGGCCCAAGAATATTGGAGGTAGGATTTCTGTCTGATGATGATAAGTTGGCTGCTGGAAGTTGAAAGTTTAATGTAACTTTTTAAAAACTTGGTCGTTCTTCCCTTTTTTAGTTCCTCTTCTTCTGCTTAAACCTTGAAAATACGGACTTTAAGAAGGGTTTGCGCTTCTTTCCTCTTTTTTTCTACTTCACAGTGTTGTGTTAATGAATAATTAATGAAAGCGTACATGTAGAAGCCCAGCAGTACTTACATTCAGATGTTTTACTTTTGTTTGATGCTCTTTCCACTGTGAACCAAGGTTTCCCAGGCACACACACGTCCCTGTAATGATTACTAATAGCAATAGTATCTGCCTCATGCTACAAGTTCTTCCTCAGTGATCTTATCCACTTGGGTGGTTTCCTCTGATCTTTAAGGGGATGACTCTCCTTCACCTTCAGCTGACTCATCTTCCAAGCCGCAGGCCCGTATTTCCGACTGGACGTTCTGTAAATATCTCAGACTCAGCACTAAATTGAACTCATCCTTCCACACAAATCTCATCCATCTCTTTATTGAAGCACTTCATCTCAAGTCCTAACTGTGTTAGATGTGACTTATGCTTGAAGTCTCAGAAACATTTCAACTCCAGAATCCCCTCTCACTCCCACCCAGTATCAGATGCTGAATCCTGGTGGAGTCTCCCACTGTGTTCCTGTTCCACTTTCTCTGCAGCCCCATGTCCAACCTTCATTAAATCTCAACTCAAACCCCACTAGAACGTTCTGTCTCTATCCCCTACGTCAGCCCAGCCTCTACACTGTCATCAGAATTCTTTTCCTAAAACACTGATAAGATCTTGTTAAATCCAAGCTGCACCCCCCCACCGCCATCCCCCCAATACACCAAAGCTTTTAGTCCCCTTGCTGTTCCATGTAAACAATTCACAATTTGTAGCCCCAACCAAACTTTCTGGTTTCATCCTTACCCAAACCCAATGCCGCCTCTTTATTTCACATTCCCATAATACGAATATGCCCTCCACCATCACACAATTAACTTTGCTGAAGCTATTTCTTTTTGTCTTAAGTGGTCTTGCCATCCAGGATCTTCCTAATCTTACATCCTCCAAAACACTTTAGGAATTTTTCCGGTTAAAATTAATGGTTCCTTCTAGTAGTAATAACTACCTATTATATATAACCAAATAGGTTCCAGGGCCCTTACATACATTATCACATTTAATCCTGACCACATCCCAGCAAGTTAGGTAATACAGGCCCATGATCCCTTATCCAAAGCTATGACTCCAGCTGTACTTCCAAATTCAGAATGCCTTGCTTTCTAGAAAAGTAATGCAGTGGTATGTGTCTGAGTTTCCCATCTGTAAAATGGGAAGTAAAAATACGAGCATACTGCATCCCTCATAGAATTGTTGTGAAACAGGCAATGTGTTCCTTCCTAGAAAAGCATAGTGAAATGCCCTTTTAAATGTATTTTGGGGGTCTAATTGCTTGACTGTTGTAGCTTATGAACAATACATTACTAGGAAAATAAATGGAGCTTACTTTTACAGTTACTTTATATGTACCAGGGTAGAGATGAGAGCCTTCATTTTGTTAGATGTTTTGCTTCTTTTGCTTCTTTCCCTGTTACTTCTTTCTGCTGTTCATCCCACCCTTTACTCAGCACTTCCCATCTAAAGCACAGGCCTTCTGCTGCTACAGTAGGAACTCTTTCTTCAGTTATCTGTCTTATTTTATGATTAATTCAAAATTTTCTCTGGCAAAAAAGTTATGCTAGGCAATTATTCCCTTTTCCTCTGACAAAAACACTTCAAGACAATTATATTAAGTGTTAGGAATTCAGCATAAACACTGAACAAAGTCTTTCCCTTTATCCTTGCATGGGTCTGGACACAGAAGAGACCAAGAATTTACTGCTGGAAGGGACCTTGAAGATCAGCTAGTACATATGACCTGGGTTTATTGAATTCCCTATTACATTTGAAGAAATTAAGGAGTAGGGAGGTGGAGTGAACTGCTCAGGCTCACTCAACTAGAGACACAACACTGGCTAGATCCAAGCTGCTCCTACGCTATCCCTATCCCCAGGCAACCGCTGATGTGCTTTTGTCACTTTGGATTTGTTTATTTTTCTTAGAATTTCAGATAAATGGAATCATACAGTATGTATTCATTGTACATGCCTTCTTTCACTCAGCATAATATTTTTGAGATTCACCCACATTGTTGCACATATTAAAAGAGAATGCTTTTTTATTGTTGACTAGTAAGTATTTCATGGTAAAGACATACCACAATTTATTTAGCCATTCTTCTGCTGAAGGACATTCAAGTTACTTCCAGATTTTGACTATTAGGAATAAAACTACTATGAACGTTCTTGTATTTGGGTTCTTTGTGAACATATATCTTCATTTCCCTTGAGTAAATACTTAGGAGTAGGTTTGATGGGTCATAGAGCAGGTGCATATTTCATTTTATGAGAAATCGTCAGTTGCTTCACATCCTCACCCACAACTGGGGTTGCCAGTCTTTCAAATGTTAGACTTTCCAATGAGTGTGAAGTTGTACCTTATTGTGATTTGAATTTGTGTTTTCCTGATTAATTTGCATTTCCCCAATGGTTCTTCATGTACTTATTGGCCATTCCCTGTACCTTCTCTTGTGAGGTATCTGTTTAATTATTTTGCCCATTCAATGGGGTTTTTTGAAAAAAATATTGAGTGGTAAAAGTTTATTATATAGTCTGAAAACAAGTCCTTTGTCAGATATATATGTTACAAATACATTCTTCTAGTCTGTGGCTTGCATTTTTATATTTTAAAAGATGTCATTAGAAGAGATAATGCCTTTTTTTAAATTTAATGAAATCTAATTTGTCATTTTTTTATGCATTGTGTTTTCTGTATCCTATCAAAAATATCTTTTTATTTCTTTTGTACTCCAATACCACAAAGATATTCTCCTACTTATATCCAGAAGTTTTATCATTTTATCTTTTATATTTATGTCTATGATCCATTTTGAGTTAATTTTTGTATATGGTGTAATGAGGGTTGAGGTTCATTTTATTCCATATAGATTTCTTGTTTTAGCACCGTTTATTGAAAAGACTATGCTTTCCCATTGAATTATCTTTGTACCATTGTTGAAAATCAATTTACCATAGATGAATGTGTCTATTTCTGTATTCTGTTATGTTGATCTACATGCCTACTGTTTTGACAAATTACACTGTCTTTATTACTATAGCTTAACAGTAAGCCTTGAAATCAGATAGAGTAATTTCTTCAACTTTTCTTTTTCAAAATTGTTTTGACTATTCTTGGTCCTTATAGAATTCATTTGTCAATTTTTACAATTTTTATAAAAAACCTGATATACCATGAACCTAGTATATCTTACCATTTATTTAGACCTTCTTTAAATTCATTTAGTAATATTTTGTATTTTTCAGTCTATAAGATTTGCATGTGTTTAATTTTTCCTAAGTATTTCATTTTTTGATGAAACAAATTTATAAACAATTTTAATTTCATTTTCCAATTGTTCATTTTATCGTGTAGAAATATAATTCACTACTAAAGGGTACACAACAATGCTATATACCCTAAAAGTGAATCATGATGAAGTATATGCATGTATTGAAACAACATACTGTAACCCACAAATATGTAGAAGTAAATGTTAAAGTATTTTGAATAAAAAGAATTTTAGAGCTGGCCCATGGTTCACTTGGGAAAGTGTGGTGCTGACAGCACCAAGTCAAGGCTTAAGATCCCCTTACCAGTCATCTTTTTTAAAAAAAAAAAGAGAGAGAAGAATTTTAAAATACTAGGAAGAAAGTGTTTAAATATTTAGATAATAAGATCCTCCAAATTCTATGACATGCATGATGAAGTAAAATTCCGGAGAAAGGGACAAATTTTTTTTAATAAAATGATAACCACTACAAAAAAAAAAGGAAATATAATTGACTCAGTTAACCTTATATCTTGAGACTTATGAGTTCTAGTGTCTTTTATCTCGGTTATTCGGGATTTTCTGTGAATATAACCATTTAATCTGTGAATAAATCCAGTTTTATTTTTTCATTCAAATTTGTAAGTCTTCTGTTCCTCTCCTCCCACCCCCCACCCCCACATCCCCGCCATTGTCCTGTCAGGATCTCTAGTACAATGTTGAATACGGATGGTGTCCGTGGGCAAGTTTGCTGTTCCCAGTGTTAGGGAGAAAACATTCAGTCTTATCATTAAGGATTATATTAGCCTTAAGTTTTTGGATTTTTATTTTTGCTTTTGTTTTTGTCTTGTAGAAGTCCTTTATTAGAGAGAGAAAGTTACTTTCTATTTCAAATTTATTGAAAGATTTTATCATGACAAAATTCACTCCCAGTGTGGTGAGTTACATTGATCAATGTTTAAATGTTAAACAACCTTGCATTCTTAGAATAAACCTTCACTTCTTGATTATGAATTATCTTTTTCATATCTTGCTGAATTTCACTTGCCAAAATTTTGTCTAGGTTTCTTTTAGGCTTGAGAATCAGGAGAGCCAGTGGTGTTAGTTTCAGTCCAGAAGCTAGGAGGCTTGAGACCCAAGAAGAGCTGATTTTTCAGTTCATATCTGAAGGCAGGAAAAGATTGATGTCCCAGAGAAAGCAGTCAGGTAGTGGGTATTTCTTCTTACTCGGCCATTTTGTTCTATTCACTTCTGAAATTGACTGGGTGAAGCCCACCCACATTAGAGAGAGCAATCTGCTTTACTCAGTTTACCAATTCAAGTATTATTCTCATCCAGAAACACCCTCGCAGACACATCCAGAGTAATGTTTGACCAAATGTTGGGTTATCCCATGGCCTAGCCAAATTGACACATAAAATTAACCATTACACTTCTGAAACAAACATCTGGAACCTTTAAATTTCAAAGTTGGAAGATAATTAAAAATCCTCTAATCAGCACTCTTGTTTTGTATGCAGTGAGGCAATGTCCAGAGATGTAAAAGGGCTCATCTAAAATCACATACATTCATTCATTTATTTGTTGATTTCAAAATTTAACATTCACTCTAAAAACATTTATTAAGTGCTTATCATACACCTGTCACTGAAGATAGAAAATGAGTAAAAACTAAAAATCATTGAATTGTATTGTTAAAAATGTCAGTGTTATGTTATATAAATTATACTTCAAATAAAGCTGTTAAAAAAATAAGATTCAGTTCTTTCCATCAAGGATATCATGGTTTAGAGAAATTATGAGAAAAGTGTAAACAGTTACAATAAAATGTGAACATGCTATCATAGACGTGTATGCTTAGTCATCTAACATTGAAGTACCCTGGGGCTCAGGCCTTGGACCTCTTATATTTTCTTTCTATAACCACTCTGTTCATGATCTCGTTCAGTGTCATGACTTTAAAATCAATTGTATGTTGATGACTCAAAATTTTTGTATATATATAAATCACCAAGGTCAAGGGTTCAGATCCCCTTACTGACCACCCTTGGCTGGTAAGGGGATCTGAACCCTTGACCTTGGTGTTACAACATTGTACTCTAACCAACTGACTTAACTGACCAGCCCTGACTCCAAATTTTTTATCTCTAGCAGATATATCTCCCAAACTTTAAGCTCATACATCCAACTGACTACCTGATATCTCTCATTTAAAGGCTAAAATTTAAATTCACATGTACAAAGGCACATTCCTAGTATTCCCTCCAAATCTCCTTCTATGACTTTTATCAATTCAATTCATTAACAGCTTTTTCTTTCCAGTTGCTCAAGCCAAAAACCTTGGAGTCATCTTTGACTTGTTTCTTTCTCTCATATCTATGAGAGATATGGGTTTAATTTAATCCTATTGGGATTTACTCTCAACATATACCAAAATCTGACCACTTCTTATTACCTCCCCTGCTGCAATCCTGGCCCAAGTCATCATCTTTTCTTGTCTGGACTGTTGCCTTGTCCCGTAGCAATCCACATTTTGTAACAACCAGAGGGAACCTTTAAAAATGTAACACAGATCAAGTCAGTTCTCTGATCACATCCTCCAGTGACTTTTCATCTCACTCCTAGTAAAAGCTAAAGTCCTCACAATGCCTCCAAGACCCTATAAAATTTGGGCACCCTTCTCTACTTTTTACCTTTCTGGTGTAGTCTCCATTACTCATGTCTGCTCACTCTGTTCCATCCACGTGGGCTTTCTTGTTGTTTTTCAGAGACAAGAAGACTTCAAAAAGTTCACAGAAATATAGAATTAAAAGATAAAAATAAAAAATGTAAACTTTATTTTTCTACATAATCTCCATCAAGTTCAAGACACTTTTGTAAGTGATGATACGAGCCATCTAGTCCATCCTTAAAGAACTGAGGGTCCTGGGAATTTAACCATGTCAATGCAGTCTTTTTTACATTATTAATGGAAGAAAAATGGGAGCCCTTTAAATATTTTCTAAGATTAGGAAACAAAAAGAAGTCACAAGGAGCCAAATCAGGACTGTAAGGTGGATGCCTAATGATGTCCCATCAAAACTCTCTCAAAATTGCCCTTATTTGATGAGAAAAACAAACATAGGAGCACTGTCTTGGTGGAAAAGGAGTCTCTGGGGAAGCTTTCCTGGGCAGTTTTTTGCTAAAGCTTTGACTGTCTCTAAATACTCTCATAATAAGCAGATGTTGTTCTTTGGCTCTCCAGAAAGTCAACAAACAAAATGTCTTGAGTGTCCCCAAAAACTGTTGCCATGACCTTGGCTCATGACTGGTCTGCTTTTTCCTTTGTCTTCAGGATAGTACTGGTAAAGCCATGTGTCATCCCCTTGTACAGTTCTCTAAAGACATACTTCAGGATCTTCATTCCACTTGTTTAAAATTTCCACTGAAAGCTCTGCTCTTGTCTGCAGCTGATGAGGTATAACAGTTTTGTCACCCATAGAGTAGAAAATTTGCTCAACTTTAATTTTTCAGTCAGAATTGTGTGAGCTGAACCAATTGAGATGTCTGTGGTGCTGGTTATTGTTTATGCTGTTAATCGTCAGTCTTCTTCAATTACGGCACAAACACGATTAATGTTTTCCTTGCAAATTGATGTAGATGGTCTGCCACTGTGGACTTCATTTTCATCCCTTCTTAGAATGAGTAATCTATTTATAAACTGCTGATTTCTTTGGGGAATTGTCCTCATAAACTTTTTGTATAGCATCAATAATTTCACCATTCTTCCACTCAAGCTTCACCATCCATCTAATGTTTATTCTTGCTTCAATTTTAGCAGAATTCATGTTGCTCTGATAGAGGCTTTTTTTAAACTGATGTCTCATCCTTCTTAGTACCTCAAACTAGATCCTGTTCAGACATAGGGCAACATAATTTTGAAATCCATGTATAGTTTTTTGCACAATGTACATATTCTATGAACTTTTTGAAGACTCCTCGTATTATTGGCAAGCTCTACTGAAAGGCCTTTGCATTTTCTGTTCCCTCTGCCTGGAACGGTCTTCATTGGATTCCCCATTGTGCACTCCCTCACCTCCTTCAAGTCTTTGCTCAGATGTCATCTTACTGAGGTCTTCCCTGACTACCCTAATTCAATTTGTAAGCATCTCCCCTACACATGCCCCCTCCTCTAGCACTTTCTTCTCCCTTCTCTACTCTAGTTTACTTATAAGCACTTATCATCTTTTAACATTCTACATAAATAATTTACTTATTTAGTTCATTGTCTGTTTATCCTCATAAGGCCAAAAGCCCCATGAAGGCTTCTTATCTGTTTTGTTCACCACTGTTTTCTCAGCATTTAGAACAGTAGGCATTTAATAAAACATTTGAGTGAGTAAATAAATGTGTCTAATACTGTAAGAGAAGGAAATGAGTGGATTTCTTCTGTGACCAGGTCAGGGTTTTTTTTGGTTTTGGTTTTGTCTTTTTTTTGCTGGGGGTGGGGGGTGCTCGCTGTTAGGGAGGGGCTGAGTGTAGAAGTGACAGTTGAACCGAGTCATGAAGGATGATCAGTAATTTTCCAGGCAGAGAAGGCAATAAAGGGCATTACAGGTAGATGGAGCAGTGTGTGCAAGGCCAGAATATTTTGCAAAACATGGCATGGTCACGAAATGCTGAAGAGTTGCGTATTGCACTGGGTAATGTGGAACAGGGAAAGAGAATTGGTGGGACCAGAAAAGAGGACTGAAGGCCCCATCAGAGCTGGCCATGGAAGGTGAAGCAGATTTGACCCCGGTCTCCCAACTTCCTCTCCAGTCCCTTATCTGTTGCTTTGTACAGCCTCCCTTTTCAGTCTAAAACTTATTTTTCTTTTAGGTATTATAGGTTGATAACTTTGCTACCCACATTTTCCTTTAGAGAGAAGAATGCATTTATCATCTGAGTATGAAATTTCAGGCAGTTAATCATAAAAATATGCACATTTTAAAAAGCAGAAAGATGAAGGAATTTATATTTTGAAATAGATTATAAATTTTTGATTACCCAAATCCAAAAGACTGAAATAATTGAAACTTCAAATGAAATTACAGCTTGTGCCTAGTGCCGGCCTATTTTTGTTTTTTTCTTTTTTGACAGCTGGCTGGTAAGAGAATCTGAACACTAGACCTTCGTGTTATAATACCATGCTCTAACCAACTGAGCTAACCAGCCAGCCTCAGCCTACCTTCATTATCAATTTTACTGTTAAAAAAAAAAAATGCCAAAGAGGGCTGTGGAAATAGATGTAAATTTGGAAAGACTGAAAAATGTCCTTTTAATTTTTTGGTTTTTGGCAACCATTAAACTGACATTGATTTTATATTAACTAATATATATTTGAATTGTTAAATTAAGCAATGAGGAGTATGAAATTTTGTGTAGTGAACTGATCGTGGAATATAATATTGGTTTTTATTCTTAAAAGTACTTTAATTCTCTTTAATTAGTAAAATTGAAGATCTTGCACCTTTTTATTATATTAAAAATAGACAATGAGCAGAACAATTATACATTCATTCATTTAACAATTTTTTTTTACGTCATCCTATGAGCAAGGGATGCAATTTACTTTTGGATTCCAAATGACCACAAAAGCAAGTAGCTAGTTCTCTTTTCTTAAAATTCCAATGAAGAATACATTGATCTATAGTGTGGAGAATAACCATTCAAACGAATCTGTGAATCCATGGTTTTATTTGATTTAGACGACATAGTCATGAGAATTCCCCAAAGGTCCTATGGAAATCATATCATTTCCTTTGACTTATATGTGCAAAAACTGACTAAAATTTTGTTACCCTCCGGTTCTCACAAAAATTTGTATTTGCCTTCAAACAGAGATATCTTTAACATTCCTTACATTGGCGTGAACTCAGCCCCACCCAGCACTTGGGTGCCTGATATTACCATAATAAGACCTATCTATGCATAAACATATATCCCCATAGTATTTTTAAATTGCATTCTTTGCAATATGTAGCAAGAGTGACACAGATGTTCTGTCACTTTGACCTAGCAATCCTGCTCCTGGGAACTTATCCAAATGAACTAACTCCACAGAAGCAAAAATCTAGATGCACAAAGATTTTTATTACAAGGCCATCTATAACAGCCAAAATCTGGAAGCAAAATCATTTCCGTAACAGGAAAATGATTTAGAATAGCATGGTGCATCAACAAGATGTCCTATTATGCAATCATTTAAAATCAGAGCTCTGAAGACTGCAGAAATGTCAAAAATATTTTCTATAAATCTTAAATTAAAAGGCAGCACTATATTTTTCAAATGGCATTTACATTGTGATTATAAAAATGCAAAAATAGATAAGCATGTGGAGGACTAGAAGATAATGTGGAAAATGAAAACAATTGCATTAGCAAGATGGAGGAATTAGAACTTTATTTTACTTCTTATAAAAATGTCTCAAGTTTTATTTTACATCAACTTTCAAGTAAGGAAATACAAACACTTGCCATGCAGAGTCAATTTACACTATAAGGACATGTCCACATAGATCACAAATAAAAGCTGGACTTTTACAGAATTGAACCATTTGTGTTCTCTGTGAACATCCTACTATAGCTGTCTCTATAGTGTCATCATTTTTACCAATGTTTTTAAACTTCATGGAGTTGCTTACAACATCATATGGCCCCACCTCAAACCTACTTGAACTTCTGGAGGTCTGGCCTGGACATATAAACTTAAATCCACCCTCCCACCCCAGGTAATTTCAAGAGGCAGCTAAGTTCAGAACTATTAACGTCACCATGTAAGAGAACCAGTGGCTTTAATGATGACCTTTCTGACATCTGAAATTTTAAATAACCAAACCTCATTTTAAATAAAAAACAAAAATTGGAGCAGCGTTCAGGTGATTACTTCCAATTTTGATTCCCCAGGATATAGGAAAATGTGGAAAAGTGTTCACACTAGAAGTCTTACCAGGAAGGTGCCAGTAAAGACCTGAAGGAGGCAATGGAGGAAGCTGTGTGTACATAAGCAAAAGAACATTCCAGAATGGCAGAAAGGCAAAGGACCTGAGGTGTGTTAGAAAAACACCAAAAATGCCAGTAAAGGGGCAGTGCAGCAAAGAAGAGATGGAATTAGTAAGAGAGGGAAGAGGCTGACTCAGAATTATGCCGAATTCGCAGACCATTCTGTTGACTTCACCCTCTGCTCTGCGCAGAGCTGCAGCACAAGCTGCTCTGCATTTCAACCAAATCTCTCAGGCTGCTGTGTAGGCAGGCTGCTGAAGCAAAAGCAGCCTTGAAATACATGCTGTATTGGTTTCCTAGGGCTGCCGAAACAAATTGCCACAGACTGATGGCTAAAAACAACAGAAATTTATTCTCTCACAGTTCTGGAAGTTGGAAGTGTGCAATCCAGATGTCTACAGTGTTGGTTTCTCCTGGATCTTCTGAGGGAGGATCCGCTCCATGCCCTTCTCCTAGCTTCTGGTGGTTACTGGCAATCCTTAGCTTGTAGCTATGTTGCTCCAATCTCTGCTTCCGTCTTCATACAGATTTTGTAACTGGGTGTGTTTCTGTATCTGTGTCTGAATCTCCTTCTCCTTTCTCTTATAAAGACACCAGCCCTTAGATTTAAGACCCACCCCAATCTAGTTGACCTCATCTTAACTAATAACATATATAAAGATGCTACTTCCAAATAAGGTCGACAATGACAGGTCTGGATGGGCATGAGTTTGGAGAGATGCTATTCAAGTCATTACACATACCTATCACCAAAATCAGCATTTAGATTTATAATCTAAAAAAAACCAGCCTTGGTTTTCTAAATCAATACTAAATTTAGGTCTCTTTCCACAGCTCATAGAAAGGAAAACACCGTGTGAAATAAGGGTTGGTATCTTAGCAAGATGGAATTGGCTGAAAACAAATATAATTTAATAAGCGAAAGTCCAGATCTGAAGAACTAATCTGTTTTTTTTTTTTTCAAAGTAATAGTGAACATATATGAACATTTAAAAAGAAATCAAAAAAGATCTTTCCAGAAACAAAACTACTCTCAGTAATGATGGTTTTATCCCTGACCTTTGTGAATGGCCTTGACTCTGTCCAGGCGGTCCAGCTGGTCTGTGCCAGGGTCTCCAGTACAAAGTCAGGGTAAGTTGCTGCCAATCCTTTACTATTAACTTTTTTGTTTTGGGTTTTTTTTTTTTTTTTTTTTGGTGGCTGGCCAATAAGGGGATCTGAGCACTTGATCTTGTTGTTATCAACACCATGCTCTACCCAAGTGAGCTAACCCAACTGGTGACTTTTTAAAAGGGAACATGTTTGTGCTCCATGAAACAAAAATGTGGAATAAATAAATCTCTACAAATAACAGTCATCAAACCTAAATTCTTACACTGTCACGTCTCTTCCCCAGACTCAGCCCTCTGCCACTCCTCTTCATGGTGCCTTCCAAGTCTGGTTCACCAAAGTCCAGGAAGAAATCCTCAGAAAGAAGATCAACAGGGACAGCATGGTGCACCACCTCCTTTACCTGCACCAGCCATGCTGCTCAGGAGGCATTGTTTTCACACAGTTTTATATGGCTGTGTCCCCCTCAGAATAAAGTCACGACACATTTCTCGGGAGAATATTGCACTTGAGGTTGCTTTGCAGCCATGAGCTAGTGATGTCTGGTGATCACAGGTATGCTGTTTGCCTCTCTCATATTTCTCTTACACACACACACACACACACACACACACACACACAGATTCATACACAAAGACACACACAGATACGCACACTTTAGCACACAGTCTCTTCAATACACCACCCTTCTCGTCTAGCTGTCCGTCTTTTCCATACCCTGTCCTCACACACGCAGGTTTCATCCCCCGACACCTGGCCTTACTGAGGTCTGCCATTCCAGCCCTTCCACCCCATGCTACCCACCTCATACCCGAGCATATTCCTGCCCTTTTCCCGCATGCCACTGTGGCATATAGACCTTTAGCTGAATCACACATGAAATCAAATCACCTGCAGGCAGCTCCACACACAATTCAAGACATGTTGAGAGAGTCACCCCACCAAAGCCTCTACGTGCGGTGGCCATGGAGAACAGCAGAACAGATCCCTTCACTGCCTCTTCTCTCCATAGACCACCATCCCAGCCCTCACACCCATATTTTTGGTATTTCAATACTAAGACTAGACTGAAGCACAGTGTGGGTGTAGAAGTCCAAAGATATTGTAAAAAATTTTTCAAATACCATTTTATTAAGGTTCAGCCTCTTTTGCCTTTCTCTTTTGTTTTCTGTTTTTTAATTTAAATGATAGTATATTAAATACATTGCTATACATCTTGCTTTTTCTAATGTAACATTATTGATGTGTATTTTACACATCATCTAATTCAACAATTTAGCAAATTTATCAAGTTGTGCAACCATAACTATAAATCAGTTTTCAATAGTTTCCATCACCTCAGTAAGGTCCGTCATGCCTGTTTACAGTTAAATAGCTCCCTCCTCCCCCAAGCCCCAAGCAACCGCCTTTACCTCCTGGTTAGCAACTATAATAAAGTACATAATTCTTGGTATTGTCATCATAGTCTGTATTAGTCTGTTTCCATTGCTTATAACAAAATACACGGAACTGGGTATTTTATAAAGGAAACAAAATTTATTGCTTACAGTTTCTGAGGCTAGGAAGTCCAAAGTCCAGGGAGCACATCTGGTGAAGGCTTTCTTTGGTGGTGACTTCAGTGATGTCAAGGTATCACATTGCAAAAATGGCAGAGCAGAGAGAGCAAACTTCTCATTCATTCTCTTTTTAAGCCCTCAGAATCAGGCCCCTGACCATCATTTTTAATCCATTCACTGTGGCATGGTCCTATGATCTAATCACTTCTTCAAGGCCCCACCTTTCAATTACCATAATAAGATTTCCCACCTTCCCAACAGTCACAGTGGAGTTTCTAATACATAAAACTTCGGGGACACAATTCAAGCTTCAGTGAGTTTTGGGGGCCATTCAGTCTACTACACAGTCTTAGCTAGCTTCAGACTTAGCTAGTTTCCTTCCCATCTGAGGAACCAGGTGTTTTCATAATGGCCGTCCTGTTGGTTTAAGCCATAGAACAGTAGTAGGTGTGAAGCCAAGGTTGGGAGAGGCTGGAAAGAGGCTATGGCCGGCACACTGAGGTGTGCTTGAGCCCACATGACGTCCAGCCCCAAAACCAAACCTCACTAACTGCCTCCTATGCCAGGTCTGCTGAGAACAGCTTCTTTAAAAACTTTAAAGCAAAATTCACAGGAAAAACCACTAAATGCTTCAGTATTAAATTTTCCATAATAAAAAAAATTGATATATATATATTTTTTTCATTGTACGTGTTTATGGGGTACAGTTTGTTGTTTCAATATATACATATATTATATAATGATCTAATCAGAATAGTTAGCATATCTATCACCTGAACATTTATCATTTCCTTATGGTTACAACATCCAAGATCCTTGACAATCTTGACATACACAATACAATGTTATTAGCTATTGTCACTAATATATATTTTTTTAAATCCTGAATTATTATGAATTAAAAGTTTAGATAAAAATAAGGCATCCGCATGCTCAAGTACATAGGGAAATATCTGTCATAGACCATTTAGAGTTATTTGGAAAAAAAGAAAAGTCAAAGCAAACACAGGAATCAAGAAACACAGAACTCTAGCCAAGATATGGGACCAACCTAAATGTCCATCGGCGGACAACTGTATAAGGAAAATGTGGTATATATATACACCGTGGAATACTACTCTGCCATAAAAAAGACTTAAATTCTGCCATTTGCAACAACATGGATGAACTTGGAGAAACTTATGCTGAATGAAATAAGCAAAACACAGAGGGATAAATACCGCATATCCTCACTCATAAGTGGGAACTAAGAGAGAAAGAAGGAAGGAAAGAGAGACCACAGTGGCATGTTGGACTTGCAGAGGGAGAGAGCATACCTAGGGATACAAAGTGGGGTGGGGAAAAGGGGTATGGGGGAGGTCAGGGGCTAATGGGGGGGGGACATGGGGTATAATTGCAATATGTGGTAATGGGCATGCTGCCAGTATTGATCTGGCCATCACATCTTGGGCACAAATGGTGATGGTCAGCTTTGTACCCCAAATGAATGTTCACAACCAATTAAAAAAAAAAGTTAAAAAACCCAAACAAACCATAGAACTCAAATAAGGCCTCCATCAAGGCTTTTTTTTAAAGAGTGATGGCCAATCATAAAATGATATGAAAGACAATCAAGTCAAGTTGTAATGCAATTTGGTTTAAAACACATACACACACACACACACACACACACACACACACACACACACACACACACCCCTACTATTTCTACCTCCACTTTCCTCTATGGTCCATGAGAGTAGGAATATAAGAGGTTCTCAATTAGTATTCACCTGAAAGAATGAATAAGCAAATGAGGGCCTAAGCACTATGCTAGAAATTGGGGATCAAATATTGCAAAGTCCCTGATGTCAAGAAATCCAAATATAATGGGGAAGCAGACATATAAACAAATAATTTTTATGTAGTATGACAACTAACAGAAATAATTTCAATGTACAGAGATAGCTCAGAATAGGCAGTAATGAATACAGATTGAGGAAGGGGGAAATGATGAGGGAAACTGCATATGCCGAATATGAGCTTTCAAGGAGAAACAGGCATTCTCTAGGAAAGCAAAGACAGGCAAGGCATTCTAAGCAGAGTAAATAACATATGTGAAGGGAATGAGTAGTTCCATCTAGCTGGAACACAAAATGTATCAAGGTAAGTTTCCCCCTGTAGCCATGAGGCACAGGACAAAGGATAATCAAGTCCTGGGTGAGGTCAGATGTGGGAAGCAAGAAACAGTCTGATGGTTGTATTAGTCAGAGTTCTCCAGAGAAACACAGCCAGTAGGTTGTGTGTGTGTACGTGTGTGTGTGTGTGTGTGTGTGTGTGTGTGTGTGTGTGTGTGTGTAGAGAGAGAGAGAGAAGTAGGGAGAGAGATCAATTATAGGAATTGGCTCACATGATTATAAAGGCCGAGAAGTCCTATGATCTGCCACCTGCAAGCTGGAGAACTAGGAAAGCCACTAGTGTAATTGAGTCTGAGTTCAAAGGCCTGAAAACCAGGGAAGCCAATGATGAAAGTCCCAATCTGTGTGTAAAGGCCCAAGAACCAGAAGCACCAATATCTGAGAGTAGAAGAATATGGATGTCCCAGCTAAAAAAAAAGAAGAAAATTTGCCCTTCCACCTTTTTGTTCTATTCAGGCTTCAATGCATTGAATGATGCCTACCTACACTGGTGATGGTGGATTGTCTTTGCTCAGTCTACCATATCAAAATTTAGTTTCTTCCAAAAACACCCTCACAGACGCATCCAGAAATAATGTTTTACCAGCAATCTGGGCATCCTTTAGCCCAATCAAGTTGACACATGAAATTAACCATCACAATGGTCAAGTTCAAGGGAGTTGGTGGGAAACAAGAACTGGACACAAAGCAAAGAGTCTTCAACAGAGGACAGACTAGATGGTGTAATCAGCAGTGTGCAGGAGAAGGAAGCTAATTTCTTGTATTAATTCATGTGCAGGAGCTGAGTGCTGAAAATGCAGGGAAATGGCAGTAGTAGAAGCCATAGTTTTGATGGAATAAGGTGGCACATGGAATTGTTGCATGTGAATTTTGTGGTGGGAGATAGGTGTACTAGATAAAAGTAGAGCAATGTAAATAGTCTTCCAAAACTCAGTTGGTCAATATTCTGTGGCTAGGGATAGCAGATGGGTAAATGTGGACTTGGGGAAAATTAAACAGTGCCTCTAAAACCAGTAGAAAAACAAACTATTTGGGCTGGTCAGTTAGTTTAGTTGGTTAAAGTGCAGTGTTGATAACACAAGTCAAGGGTTTTGATCCCCATATAAGCCAGCTGCTAAAAAAAAAGAAAAGAAAAGAAAAGAAAGCCAAAATACTTGAATTATAAGTCATGTATCAGGACTGTTAGGGTGGGCTGGGTCAGGATAAATTAACATCATATCAGGCATGCACACTGTGGCCTTTGTGTATAAGACACACTCCCCTCCCTCTAGAAGTCAACTGTAAAGATTACAAGGGTAAAAAGCGTAGAAATTACTGCCTTCAGTGTCTGGTGCCTCTTGGGGATACCTGAAAACTTTTTAATTGACACCTAATTGAGAAAGAGCAGCTTCTACTCCTGAACTTATGATGCTCTGTCCAGCACCATACAGAGATCCCTTGACTGGATGGGATGTGGTCCATATACTCCTATACAGGGATCTTGAAAACCCATTTCTCAGAATTGGCCAAGATTCAATGCTATAGAAAGTGGTTGAGAACTGCCCAGACCCTAGGACTATGAGATATGTGAATTATCCCTTTACACTGCCAAAGATCACTCAAAACACTGGGCACTCGCCCACATCCTCAGGGAAAACCTTTCCTGCAAGTGAAATAACTTGTGTCAGGGTACAGAGATGTAGAACCGGGTATGGGAGCATGATCCTTAGCAGTGGGGGCACAAGAAAAAGGGAAACAAAGTCTCTGACTCAGGCAGTAGTGAACTTGGGAGGAAAGGCACAGTCCTGTATCAGATTCCAAGAGGTAGATAGGGCATAAGAACCAGATTACAATGGAAGTGGATACCAGAAAGATTCCTGAGACTCTGGTATGCAGAGAAGGGAGCCCTGTTATGGAGATCTGTGGTCTGGTCCAAGGACAACTTGAGAGCTATTTAAGATGCTCCTGATTGAAGTTCCTTTCCCCTTCCTTCCCGCATCCTCCTAAAAAAGCTGGAAGGTTTTCACTACATATTTGGAAAGAAATATGTTATTTTAAAACCGTCCTAAGAGATCTCACTAGAAAGATTTGAAGAATGGGACTGGCCAGTTAGCTCAGTTGGTTAGAGAGTGCTGCTGATAACACCAAAGTCCAGAGTTTGATCCCTGTGCCAGTCAGCTGCCAAAAAAACCCAAAACCAAACAAACAAAAAAGAAAGATCTGGAGAATGATATCAAAAACCTTTAAATCTGGAGGAAAAACGCTACACAGCAAATTGTATATTTCTCTACAGTACAGTTCCAATTCTAGAGAGCAACTTCACTGTCAACAAATCTCTTTTGTGGTCTTTATAGAGTTCAAAGTTAGTAAATTCTTCTGGTGTTGTTATTATAAATATCCGACCAAGGTGGGAAATATCTATGTGAGTCAAGATCTACGTGTACAGAGTAGATGAAGGCAAGTAAACAGTCCTCTTGTAGGATTCTTTCCTAAAAGGTTTTTAAAAGTTTTATTTTGTTTTGTTGGTCTGGATATGCACATATCCATCTACGTAATATGAGGACAACTTGTAGACAAGATCATCACTTGGTGACTTTGTCTACAGGATAACAAATCACGAATAGTTGCGTTTTCATGTTGACATGCTCCTGATAAAGGGAAGATGTTGAGGAGTAGACTGAAGGCAGCTCAGTTGATACATTAATGTCTCATTGAGAGAAAAGGAATGCAGGAAAATTCAGAATGTGACTTCAATACACAGGTGAAGTGCAGTGGTTCAGGGGAATAGGGTGAGGGTATTTGCCTTATTTCAGCAAGGCTAGAGCACACACTGGTTCTGGAATCCCAGAAAAGGTCCCTACAGATCACCATGCCTTCTCTATCTCCATGGAGATTCTTGGGAAGGCACTACCCTTTCTTTGTATCATAAATTGTTTAATAAACTAGTCATAAAAGCAAAAAATTATAAAATTCTATGAAAGTTATCTTGAGCTCTGAATGAATATATCCAAATAAATATTATTTTATATAAGATATTCTTAAAAAGTAAAGCTCAGCTGAAGCTTTAACTAGTTGATTACTTGGCATTTTGACTAGTCATAGAATAGAAGGTACAACCTCTTGCCTTACACTACTGACCCTGAGACAGCCGTGACTGAGCCCTGAACGAGGGCTTTTGAGGCCACTCTTTTAGGCCTAGGAGACACAATGTCCTGCCCCCAGAAGAGGGACATGGCCACGCTTTGCACATCTGCCCTTTTTGAATGCTCCCGAAACATTAACAGCTGCAGCTGGGCTTGCCAGGGGATGCTTTAGTGATACAAAAAGCCTTTCATTAGAGTTCTCAATGCTGCCTGTGATGTTTGGGTTCTTCTGTTACTGTTATTCTTTTTTTTTTTTTTTTTTTTTTTTTTGTCTTTTTCGTGACCGACACTCAGCCAGTGAGTGCACCAGCCATTCCTATATAGGATCCGAACCCATGGCGGGAGTGTCACTGCACTCCCAGCACTGCACTCTCCCGAGTGCACCACGGGCTCGGCCCTGTTACTGTTATTCTTGAAGGTTGCTTCTTGTTTGGTGCACTAGTTAACACTTGGGAATGTCTTTTCCCTAAGCCTAAATTATTTTGTGCACATAGACAGTAGTGTATAAGGACACTAAACATACCTTTGGCACAAATTATCTTCCAGATGGAATAAGAACACCTGAGCTATTCAATACAAAGCCACAGTTTTAATAAGTGACATACACTGACTTACATTTCAGTGTTGTATCTTCTGACTTCAAGTCTTCATCCTGCTTTAAATGTGAAGCTTTTCTTTAATCCTATATCTTAATTTAAAAAAGGACCTGTTAGGGAGATTAAAAATTTAGGATTTTTAAGTGTATGCTTCAGGGATATTAATGTATTCACTTTGTACCCCTCAGTGACACCAATGAGAAAGGAGATCAAGCAAACTTTGAAGTTAGCATGGCCTGTTGCCTTGAGAGGCCCAAGAGCCAACAGGCCCACATGCCCCAAGTCAGCCATGCCCGAACATGCAGGCACTGTGGGATCCCCAGCCCAGGGAAGTCCCTGTCACCTAGAGAGGCCTGACAGCTGCCAGGCCCACGTGCCCCAAGTCAGCCATGCCGGAGCAGGCAGGTACCATGGGACTCGCAGCTGTGGCCAGTCCCTGCCACCCAGGGAGGCCCGAGAGCCACCAGGCCCACATGCCCCAAGAGAGCCATGCTGGAACAGGAAGGCGCTGTGGGACCCCCCAGCCCAGGCTAGTCCCCACTGCCCAGAATGGGCAGTCCCTTCAGGATCCAGGCCAGACATCCAGGTGGAACAAGTGGAGCATGATACCCGCTGCCACAATGACTAAACACCAAAGGAAAGATACCAGAAATGTGAAAAATCAAGAAAGTACATCACCACCAAAGGAAAATAACTCTCAAGCTCTAGATCCTATAGAACAGGAAGTCCTTGAAATGACCGACAAGGAATTTCAAGCAACGATTCTAAGGAAGGAAACTAAATGAGATACAAGAAAACTCAGTTAGACAACACAATGAAATGAGAAAAAATATACAGGATCTGAAAGAAGAAATATACAAAGAAATCAATGCCCTGAAAAAAGAATGTAGCAGAGCTTGTGGAGCCGAAAGATTCATTCACTGAAATAAAAAACACAACAGAGAGTCTATCCAGCAGGCTAGAACCAGCAGAAAAGAGAATTTCTGACCTTGAAGAAAGGCTGTTTGAATTAACACAGGCAGACCAGAAAAAAGAATTTAAAAAATTGAAGAAAATCTAAGAGAGATAACATACAACCTTAACTACTTAAATATCCAAATCATGGGTATTCCAGAAGGGGAGGAAAAAGGAAATGGTATTAAAAACATATTCAATGAAATAATAGCGGAAAACTTCCCAGGTATAGAGAAAGTCACAGATCTTCAGATTCAGGAGGCCCAAATATCCCCAAACATATTCAACCCAAAAAGGTCCTCTCTAAGACATGTTATAGTCAAATTGGCAAAACTCAAAGACAAAGAGAAAATCTTAAAAGCTGCAAGAGAGAAGTGGCAGGTCACCTATAAGGGAGCCCCAGACTAACATCAGACTTTTCATCAGAAACCGTGAAAGCCAGAAAAAGATAGGATGATATATTCAAAATACTAAAGGACAAAAACTGCCAGCCAAAAATACTTTACCCAGCACAGCTATCCTTCCAAAATGAAGGACAAATAGTATATTTCTCAGACAAACAAAAATTGCAGGAGTTCACTACCACACAACCAGTCCTACAAGACATTCTCAAGGGAGTACTGGGTTTGATACCTGAAAAACAACTATCACTGCCATGAATACTCAAGAAAGAACAAAACCTACCAGTAAAACAAAAATGCTAACAATAAAGAGAAAAAGTAGTTTATCTACCATCCCAAGAAACCAACAAACACAGAAGATAAACAGAAAATCAGAAAGAAAGGAACAAAAGATATTTAAGACAACATCTAAACAAAAATCAGTAAAATGCTGGGAGTAAATCAATATCTTTCAATAATAACTCTAAATGTAAAAATACTAAATTCCCCACTCAAAAGACACAGACTGACAGACTGGATTAAAAACATGGACCCAACAATATGCTGCCTTCAAGAGATTCACCTCACTTGTAAAGACACACATAGGCTAAGAGTGAAAGGATGGAAAAAGATATACCATGCAAACAGAAGTGAAAAACGAGTTGGAGTAGCTATTCTTATATCAGATCAAATGACTTTAAATCAAAAACCATAAAGAGAGATTAAGAAAGCCACTATATAATGATAAAAGGATCTATCCATCAAGAAGACATTACAATTATAAATGTATACACTCCCAAAGTCAGAGCAGCCAGATTTATAAAGCAAACACTATTAGATCTAAAGAATGAAATAGACACTAATACCATAATAATGGAGGATCTGAACACCCCACTCTCAACATTGAACAGATCATCTAAGCAAAAAAATCAATAGAGAAACACAAGATCTAAACAACACTTTAGACCAATTGGACTTGGCAGATATCTAAATAACATTCCATCCAACAATCTCAGAATATTCATTCTTCTCATCAGCACATGGAACATTCTCCAGGATAGACCACATGTTAGGTCACAAAGCAAGTCTCAGCAAATTCAAAAATATTGGAATTATTCCATGTATTTTTTCAGATTGCAATGGATTAAAATTAGAAATCAATAACAAATGAAACTCTGGAAACTATACAAACACATGGAAATTAAACAACATTCTACTTAATGACATATGGGTCCAAGAAGAAATTAAACAGGAAATCAAAAAATTTCTTGAATCTAATGAAAATAATGACATATCATATGAAAACCTGTGGGATACTGCAAAAGCAGTACTAGGGGGAAATTTATTGCACTAAATGCTTACTTCAGAAGAATGGAAAGATGGTAAATAAACAACCTAACACTTCACCTTAAAGAACTAGAAAAACAAGAACAATCCAAACCCAAAGTTAGTAGATGGAAAGAAATAATTAAGATCAGAACAGAACTAAATGAAATAGAAACCCAAAAAACAATATAAAAGATCAAAAACAAAAAGTTGGTTTTTTGAAAAGATAAATAAAATTGACAAAACTTTAGCAAGGCTAACTAAGAAAAGAAGAGAGAACACCCAAATAACAAAAATTAGAAATGAAAAAAGTGATATTACAACGGATACCTCAGAAATACAAGGAATCATTAGAGACTACTATAAACAACTATATGCCAACACATTTGAAAATCTGGAGGAAATGGATAAATTTCTGGACACACACAAACTACCAAAACTGAGCAAAGAAGATACAGAAAATCTGAAGAGACCAATAACAATAAAAGAGATTGAAGCTGTTATCAGAAGGCTCCCAACAAAGAAAAGCCCAGGACCAGATGGATTCACAGCAGAATTCTACCAAACATTCAAAGAGGAATTCACGCCAATTCTCTACAAACTATTCCAAAAGATTGAAACAGAGGCATTTCTCCCAAACTCATCATTCTATGAGGTAAACATCACCCTGAAACCAAAACTAGTTAAAGACGCATCAAAAATAGAAAACTACAGGCCAATATCCTTGATGAATATAGATGCAAAAATCCTCAATAAAATACTAGCTAACAGAATACAGCAACATGTACACAAAATTATACACCGTGATCAAGTGGGATTCATCCCAGGGATGCAAGGTTGGTTCAGCATATGCAAATCAATAAGTGTGATACACCACATCAATAAAAGCAAAGACAAAAATGATATGATCATCTCTATAGACAGTGAAAAAGCATTTGACAAAATTAAACATTCATTCATGATAAAGACTCTCTACAAGTTAGGTATAGATGGAAAGTATCTCAACACAATTAAAGCTATATATGATAAGCCCACTGCCAATATCATCATTAAGAACAGGAACTAGACAAGGATGCCCACTCTCACCACTCCTATTCAACATAGTGTTGTAAGTATTAGCCAGAGCAATCAGAGAAGTGAAGGAAATAAAGGGCATCCAGATTGGAAAAGATGAAATCAAACTGTCCCTGTTTGTGGATATGATCCTACAAAAAAACTCTGAGAGTTGATAAATGATTTCAGCAAAGTTGCAGAATTCAAAATCAGGACACAAAAATCAGCATTTCTATACTCCAACAGTGAACATGCAGAGAAAGAAATCAAGAAAGCTAGTCCACTTACAGTAGTCACCAAAAAAATAAAATACTTAGGAATAAAGTTAACCAAAGATGTGAATAATCTCTACAAAGAGAACTACAAACCACTATTGAGAGAAATTATAGAGGATACAAGATGGAAAGATATCCCATGCTCTTGTATCAGAAGAATTAACATTGTGAAAGTGTCCATGTTACCCAAAGTGATCTACAGATTCAATGCAATCCCCAATCAAAATTCCAATGACATTTTTCTCAGAAATGGAAAAAACTATCCAGATGTTTATATGGAATAACAAAAGACCATGCATAGCCAAAGCAATCCTGAGCAAAAAAAAAATAAAGCTGGAGGCATAACACTACCTGACTTTAAGCTATACTACAAAGTTATAATTAAACAAAACAGCATGGTACTGGCATAAAGACAGACACACAGATCAATGGAATAGAATAGAGAACCCAGAAATCAACGCATATACCTACAGCCATCTGATCTTTCACAAAGGCACCAAATCTACACACTGGGGTAGAGACTGCCTCTTCAGCAAATGGTGCTGGGAAAACAATACTCCTGTGTAGGAGAATGAAACTAGAACCATACCTCTTACCATATACCAAAATCAACTCAAAATGGATTAAAGAATTAAATACACATCCTGAAACAATAAAACTCCTTAAAGAAAACATAGGGGAAACACTCCAGGAAGTAGGAATAGATACAGACTTCATGAATGACCCCAAAAGCACAGGCAACCAAAAGAAAAATAAACAAATGGGATTATATCAAACTAAAAAGCTTCTGCACAGCAAAAGAAACAATCAACAGAGTAAAAAGACAACCAACAGAGTGGGAGAAAATATTTGCAAAATATACATCTGACAAAGGATCAATATCCAGAATACACAAGGAACTCAAACAACTTTACAACAAAAAACAAATAGCCCAATTAAAAAATGGACAAAGGAGCTGAATAGGCATTTCTCAAAGGAAGATATATGAATGGCCAACAGATAAATGAAAAAATGCTCAACATCACTCAGCATTCGGGAAACACAAATCAAATACCATCTCACTCCAGTTAGGATGGCTAATATCCAAAAGACTGAGAATGATAAATGCTGGTGAGGTTGTAGAGAAAAAGGAACTCTCATACACCATTGGTGGGACTGCAAAATGGTGCAGCCTCTATGGAAAATGGTATGGAGGTCCCTCAAACAATTACAGAGAGATCTACCATATGACGCAGCTATTCCACTGCTGGGAATATACCCAGAGGAATGGAAATCATTATGCCAAAGGGATACCTGTACTCTCATGTTTATTGCAGCACTATTTGCAATAGCCAAGAGTTGGAACCAGCCCAAATGTCCATCATCAGATGAGTGGATAAGGAAACTGTGGTATATCTACACAATGGAATACTACTCCGATATAAAAAAGAATGAAATACTACCATTCACAACAACATGGATGGACTTAGAGAAAATTATATTAGGTGAAACAAGTCAGGCACAGAAAGAGAAATACCACATGTTCTCACTTATTTGTGGGAGCTATAAATAAATAAATATACAAACAAATAAAGGGGGGGGAAGAAGACACAACAATCACAACAATTCCTTGAACTTGTTAAGACAAGTGAACAGATATGATGTAGTGGGGAGGGTGAAGAGGGGAGAGGAAAGCAGGAAAGAGGAATGGGTAAAGAGACATGAAAATCAACTACAATGTATATTGAGAAGTTAAAATAAATTAAAAAATTAAAATAAAATAAATAAATATAGAGTCCCTTCAAAAAAAAAGAAAAAAAGAAGATGTTAGCATGGGTTTTCCCTCTTAAGGCTTCTATGCAATAATATTAGGACAACAGGGAAACCTTTCATGAAAGTTATCTTCGGGTTACCCTCGTGTTCTTTTACCTTAACATAACATGTTGGTTTCTAATATCCCAGGCCTACCCCCAACGATGTAGGTTGACAGCCAATCAAAAAGCAAGGAGATTTTTCTAATATTAAGATTATGGTGTATGATAAATCATATTCCTAATTTCAAACTATAGCTTTAATCAAGGGGAGAAAATGTCATTACATGTTACCTTCTTCAAATGATAGTTAATGTTATAATTAATTTATTTGATATTTATTTGTCAATGAATATTATTGAAAAATAAATAAATAAATACAAGTTATTGAGTTCCTGATAGGGTCTTAGCAATATGCTACATGTTATACTTCTTTTGAGCGTAATATAAATTCGGGAATCTGTCAACAAGTGTTTTGTTAACTAGTGGGAAAAATCAAGTGGACATAGAGTATATGAAGACATCATCACCAAGCTAATGCTCAGCATGAGGCTGTGATACAGCCTTTTTCAGGACTATGGCGCTCATTTCTCCAGCTGCTGGGAGTGGTGGTGACCAACTGCCTTCAGCTAGATCTTTTTCCCAGAATTTACCCCAGCAGAAGACTGCTGCCTTGCCTGAGATCATGCTGCCTCCCTGAATGCAGCTTGCATCCAATGACTGGTTGATTAGGGAAGGAATAATAAGGCCCCAGGCCCTTGCCTCAAGGCAGGGTAACTCAGAGGGGCCATCTCAGCTTCAGAGCATCCTGTGGGTCAATTGGCCTTTGTTGCTATTCAGTGCCTCCCTCTGCCCAATCCTAAATCCTTCACTCCCCCGTAGGTGTTGACCTCCAGGGCACTTTCCAATATATTTCCTACAAGCAAATCTCTGTCTCAGGACCTGATTTCTGGGAGATCCAGCCACAGCAGGATCAAATGCTTACATAATAAAATTGGGAGGCCCAGGTTTCGGTCTTGCCTCTGCCATCATAGTGAGTCATCCCTTCCAGCTCCCTTTAGAAGGAAGGGTTGGACTATATCTCCAAAGTAATTTGTATCTCTAAAAGTCTATGATAAGTCACAATAAGCACTCAATCTCGATTGCTCATCTAAAAATTACAACCACTACCATCTGAAAAGAATGCTGCATCAAAATTTCTTCAGTGACTTAGATTCAGTTTCCTAAATCAATTACTAATTTGTTTGGCAATATGAAATAGATTTTCCCCCAGATATCCATTTGACAAAAAAAAGAAAGTATTGTAAATCAACCCTGTTCTGAGTTTAATTCCACAGCTTTCAGCCCTTTTCTTTCTTTGAAAAGTTTATAGGCTCACAGGTAAACCCACTCGAATATCTCATCTCCATCTGGAACCAGGTCAATGCAATGGTCTCACGGGTGGTTGGTAGACTCCATCTGGAATCAGATATTTCAGAATCAAACAATACTGTATTAGTATTCTTAAGTGGTGAATTTTAGAAGGGGAAGGAACTCCTTTAAAACACTTTAATAAAGATAATATGGAATAAAATTGTTACAAATTTATTAAATGAAATATATCTAATTAATTATAATGTATAACTCCACTCCTTAAAGTCTTGAGTCCTTTGTGTCTTGTTTTATCCTGTTAGGTAACTTTTTCTGGTGTAGATATTATTAAAGCCATTGCAGTACATGCATTAACCCTCTCCTTTTTGGCAGGTGCCTTAAGAGAATTTAAACTCCCTCTGAAAGAGGCACATTGTCCGTTACCGCCACTAGCACAGGCATTCTTGCTATAATAAAGTGCTTGGGGTTTTTTGGTTTTTGTTTTTGGCAGCTGGCCAGTATGAGGATCCAAACCATTGACCCCGGTGCTATAACACTACACTCTATCCAACTGAGCTAACCGGCCATCCCAAAAGTGGTTGTTTTTGTTTTGTTTTGCCTTGTTATAGTGATGAGTAACAACTGGGCCCTGATCCACAAAGGCAAAGACGGATGGGAAAATGTGCGCTCTCTGCTGTTTCTATGCATCTACTGTTCCCTCTGCCTAGAACACTCCTCCTCCACTTCTTTGTCTGATTAATTTCTACCACTATTCACAGCCTTACAACTCTCTGCTCAGATATTAAATCCCCCACAGAAAAGCTTTCCTGATGCCCTAGCATGGTTGAGGAACCTTCCACAATCTTCCACAAACTTCTATCATGTTCTTAGCAGACAGTAATCTGTCTGTCTCCCTAGGCTGACTAGACTGAGCAAATTAAGGTCAGGATGGCAGACTTCAGCACTGTAGCCTTAGTACGTAGCATAATGTCTGCTATATAACATGTATTCAATGTATGGTGAACATATTAATGATGAAAATAGTCAAGAGCATTTTTTTAATAGCCATGCCTAGCTTTAAGAAGCAAAGATATGTACTGTACTGTAAATAATCATTTTAAAATAGCATAGTAAGCCAAACTTTATTAAACCCTTTTTTTCCCTTCCTAGGTGCTAAATTGTTTTTAAAAGTTACATAAAAGAAAAAAATTAAGTTAAATGGTGAGAAATTAAAATAAAATGTCACTGTAATCTCAGTGAGGTAACCATGAAGCTAGTAACACTAGTCCAAAAAGCCTAACAGTCAGCTACAAAACTGGAGTCATTTTTACACAGCAGCATCAATCTTACTCCTTTGTAAAACAGTGGGCCAGAACGATGAATTTCTCCATGTCAGAAGTATTTTATAGAATACCGTTAAAAATGATAAAGACGTTAGACTGTCACTGGTTGTTATGGAGAAACAATAGGTATGAATCAAAGTTAAGTGAGTGGTTTTAGTTAATGCTGGGAGACTAAGTGCTATGATAATCTGGACTGTGGGTTAGGGTTACCTGAGGATCAAGTGTGTGGGCTTTCTTTGACCACATTACCGTACCAACTTTGAACTGCTGCAGTTGACAGGGAAGGAAGACTTCAATGACAATAGGTAAAACGGTTTCCTACAATGGGCAGAGCTTTTCAATTCCCTTCCTTGCTTTACCTCACTTTCTCACAATCTTTGATATGCTCTTCCAAGGGTGTCTGCCAGTCTACCCCATCACACACACAGCCTCATCTCCACACAGACAGGACCCACTTGCTTTCTTCCCACCTTGTAGTGAAAGCCTGTTAAACCTGGAGCTGGTGAGACCATAACCATTAGGATCAAAATGGCCCAGAAAGTTTAATGTGTGATCCTGTGCAGGGCTGTTAGTATTTGAATAGATAAAATCTTAATCCAGGAAAACAAATTCCTGATTTTCAAAGTTTCAGGCACCAACAAGCAAGCAGTGGGAGGGGTTTGGGGCCTTGCCCACAGCAGCTGTCTATTCCACCTACTTAGATGACTGATATGTCTTAGATCTTGGATTCTATTTTCTAAAAAAGGCTCTTCCTTCCTCCATAAAAATTTGCCTAGGGTTGTGGCCCCTAAAAAAATTACAATCACATGCAATGCTTTGAGAAAAACCACAATTAGGAAAACCTCAGGATAATCTTTCACCCAAATACTTCATATTATCTGACACTATCAAAAATGAATATAGTTACAACCTCCTAGTCCTCAAATCAGAGCAGAGGAAAAAGAGTTTTGAACCTGACAGTCTTTCCTCAGCTAAAATTATTCTGGAAAAAAATCAGCACTCAAGTTTAGACAAGACTTTTTCAGTTGTTGTTTGAGATTGCTGCAATGGTTTCATATTAGGCTTTCTTGCCTCTTTCCAAATTGTTTACAATCACCCCTCCCTCCCCAGGGGTTTTGGAATGAATCATCAACTTTTCTTTTTCTTTTCTTTTTTTTTTTTTTTTCCATGACCGGCACTCAGCCAGTGAGTGCACCGGTCAGTCCTATATAGGATCCGAACCCGCGGCGGGAGCGTCGCCGCGCTCCCAGCGCAGCACTCTACCAAGTGCGCCACGGGCTCGGCCCAACTTTTCTTTTTCAAGTACACTATTAAATTAGGCTACATCCTGGAACCAAACATTTGTTCTTATAAGCATTTCTTTCATGTCATCAGCTGTAATGGAAACCAGAAATTCAGTAGGCAGTCCTTATCTTCAACTAAGCAGACACAGGACATCCAGGCCCACACTTCTGCTGTCGTGCACCAGTTGGACACATTCAAAATCATTTTTAAGGGTTGGAGAATTAATGCTGAAATAGGAAAGGCGAATTTAAATTTGTATGAAAATTCATAATTCATTTCAATTCAGAAGCAATATATGTCATTTATATTGAGCAAAAAGTTAAAAACAACTTCTTCCTCTGAATCTCAATCTTATGTCGGATGCCTTTAAAGACCATCCACACATTAAAATAGTGTGTTTCAAATTCCAGTTTCAAGAAATTAAAGATGACTTCAAGTCCATTTTAATTTCAGGGAGCAGCAATTGTTGAGTATAAGAATACATAATTGTAATAATGGCTACCGTTTACTGACATATTATTATGAAAATGAAACCTTATCAGAACATATGATGAGATGACATATGTAAAAGCATTTAGTATCATTTATGAATTCATTCACCCATTGAACAAATAGTGCTATCATGCTGCTTCTATGTTAGGCACTAGGGCTGCACCACTGAACAAAACATACCAAAACCCCTGTCATGTGTAGCTTTCATTGCAGGGAGAGTGGAGTGAGACAGACCATAAACAAAATACATCAATACATTTATAGTAAGTTAGATGGTGACATGCTATAAAGAAAATGGAGCAGGGGAGGAGACTACAGAGTGGTGGGGGTGGGGAGGAAGTTGCAATTTTAAATAGGGCAGTCTGGGATGGTGGCACAGATGCTCCTCAATGTCCCAACAAGTGCATCGTAAGTTGAAAATATTTCAAGTAGAAAATGCATTCAATATACCTCGCCTACTGAGCATCATAGCTTTGCCTAGTCTACCTTAAACATGCTCAGCACAATTACATTAGCCTACAGTTGGGCAAAATCATCTAACGCAAAGCCTATTTTATAATTTACAGTAAAGTGTTGACTATCTTGTGTCTGTTTCCTCTCATGACGGCGTGACTGACTGGGAGCTGCGGCTCTCTGCTGCTGCCCAGCATCGTGAGAAAGCATATGGCTAGCCAGAGAAAAGATCAAAATTCAAAATTCCAAGTACAGTTCTACTGAATGCTGTTGCTTTGCACCATCATAAAGCCAAAAAATCATGTCAAACCATCACAAGTTGGGAACTATCTGCTTTCAAGTAAGGCCATGAAGGAGATGTGACTTTGAAGCAGAAGAGGATTCCGGTCAAAGGGAACCACAAGTGCAAAGGCCCTGAGGCATGAGTGCCTGGCATAGCTAAGAGACAGCAGAATGTCTCTATGTGCAGAGATGAGTACAGGGGAGGGTAAGAGATGAAGTCATAGAAGTAAGTCGGGCTGGGGGCAGGGGTTGGGGGGAAGCTGAGCAGACTACGTAAGGCCTTGTAGAGCACTGTGAAGACTTTGGCTTTTACTTTGAATGAGGTGGAAAGATTCTGAACAGAGGAGTGATATGATCTGACTTAAGCCTTTAAAAGATTATTTTTGGCTTGGAGCAGCAAAAATAAACAAATAAATAAAAGATTATTTTGGCTTCTGGGTTGCAAATAGATTTAAGAAAGGCCAGGACGAAAACAGGTAGATACCAGGTGCTCCAGAAATACTTGCTTATTATAAATTGCATTTTTACATTAAGTTCCCTCTTTTTTACATAATCTACCTTTTTACAAATTTACTTTATTTCATTATTCTCCTATATTTGGGGCTGTAATATATTTAAGTTTCAAAACAACACAATTATATTTCTTCAAAATATTGAATATGTTCCAGACTTTTCACCATCAAGTGAAACCAGTCTCTCTTTTGACTTTTTTTTTCTTTTCCTTAACTTGGGTAAAAGGTTAAAAATACTTTATTCTCCCTGAGCAGAAACAACTACAAATTGACAGAAGTAGACCAGAGCAGCCATAGTACTAACAGTGAACGTGTGTGTGTGCGCACGTGTGTGCGTGCGTGCGTGCGTGCGTGCGTGTGTGTGTGGCTGGCCAGTACAGGGATCCGAGGGAACACTGTCTGAGAATTCCAGGTGTACTAGGTACAGTGCTGAGTGTTCAGCCTGAACTTGCTCATTTAATCTGCACAGTGACTTGCTGAAGCTGGTACTATTATCCTGCCCATTCTCACAGATGAGGAGAAGAGAAGTTAAATAACTCCTTGAGGTTACCCAGCTGGCACACTGCCAGGAACAGAGGCCACAGAACGCAGACCCTGTGCAGTTAACTGTCACATTATATTACTATTACTCCCAGCCATCTACAGAAATGTCCCCTGAGAGACTGAGGACAGAGGGAAGACCTCAGGAACCTTTAACTGGAAAGTAACGCTAGAAAGTCAGTCTGGTCCACTCGGTTTTACTGTGGTCTATATCTGAAGGAATGTCATGTTAACAAAAGAAACTGGAATGAAAAGACAAAAATAAGTAGAGACCACAGGACAACATACATCAGCACTGTCCGGGGCACAGAGAGCTGTATTTGCCAGCCAGGAGTATGCTGAGCCCCAGTAGTAAGTATACTCTACTGCGGAATAAGACGGCACATTAGGTTTTTCTGCCGAGTACATAAAACACCCCTCTAATCCCCTCGTGCTGGTTAATGAACAAATGGCATTTGTGTTTATAAATCAGCCTTTCTTGAGCTTAGTTTGCTTGAATCAGCACCTCCCCTTCCCTATCAGCCCACACTCCCCCACCTTCCATCCCTGCTACTCCGCCTGCATCCCCCACTGCCCAGAGCTTCAGCCACCGCCTGGGCTGGACCGTAAAGACTCTGCAAAAGCTACTCGTCTGCACCACACGGCCAGCTCGCCGCCTTTGCACGGCACGGTTTCAAGAGACTGCTTGGAGTTGTTTACGGCATTAAACAAATTTATTTGGGGAAAAGCTTTTAAATTATTTTTGTGCCATGATTTGGTTTATTTAGGCTTCACCTATCTCACTGAAGAAGCTGAGTACAGTTAGGTACAGAAACCTGGTTTGTCACTTTGCACTCTTGATCTGTTGCAGCTCAGGAATGGGTGGTTCCTATCTTATTTACCATCTGAGGCAGGGGAAGGCTGGGGTGGTGGACATGTATATGTATGCAGTAAATGTGGCCTGGATTCTAGATGTATGGCTTGCTGTAAGGTGGTGAGAAAATGCTTTTGGAGTTTAAATAGACTGGTAACTGACAATACTGGAAAAGTAGCAAAGTTTTTTCAGCTGCTTCTCCCTCTTTTTGTGAACAGCTACCAGACTCTTTCTCAGGCCTTAGCCTTCCATTTAACTAATTGGGGCTATTCAGCATATAAACACTTGATATAGTTTTGTATATATTGAATACAATTTATATATCACATATAGTTTATATATCTCTGTGTGTCCCTGTGATCTTGTATAGGTATAAATTGCTTTTAAAAAAAAAAAAAAAAAAAAAAAAAAAAAAAAACCCTGCTCTCCTATAGGATACAGTAGTTGCTTGCAGATAGAAGAATGGGGTGGCTAGACAACAGCAGAGAAAAGGAGTTTTATTCCACTGCACATATTATTTTCTACCTTTTGAGTGGTGTACAGTATTTGAACTCTCTATTCAAATTCATTAATTTACTTTTAAAATAAAACTATTTCAGATAGAAAGAAATGAATTCCCTCCTTACATAGGGTCTAAAGCACCACATCATTTATGAAGAATTTATTTTTTAAAAAAAGAATAATGAACTGCTTTGAGTAAATATTGTTTTAGGAAAATTTCCCAAAATACTTGTTAAAAGAGCCCTCCCTTCAATAAATATTAAGGCATATTCAAAGAGAAATTATAACAGTATGTTGTTAAAATATAATTTTAAAGAAGTTTTACAGTAATGCTGTTTCTTTAGTTTATATGAGTAGGTGCAAAATACAAATACAGTAGCAGACACTGAAAGATATTTGTTGCTAAATAAGCACAAAGTGCCATACTTAGTGGTGACGAAACTCTAGAAACATTTCCATTAAAGTGAGTGAAGAAACATGCAAAGATGTTGTGATCAACCTTTTTTTAATTATCTGAGAAGGCAAAATAATAAATATTGTAAATATTTAATATTTTAAGTATTTAATATTGTAAATATTGTCAAGGAGAAGGCAAAATTATTATTATTTGTACATAATATTATCTACTTTAAAAAATAGAGAAATCCATTAAAACTATTAGAATTGTTAGGTGAATAGTTACAAAATGTTTAGAAGTTAATAGGCTAGGTGCTGGGACAACTGAATATCCACATGCAAAAGTTCGACCTCTACCTCACACCAACTGTAAATGGGTCATAGACCTAAAAGAAGAGTAAAACCTACAAAACTCTTAGAAAAAAATGTAGGAATAAATCTTCATGACCTTGAATTAGGCAATAGTTTCTTAGCTATGACACCAAAAGCACAAATGACAAAATAAAAAATAGATAAATTGGACCTTATGAAAATTTAAAAATTCTGTGCTTCAAAGGACACCATCAAGAAAGAAAAAATACAATACATAGAATGGGAGAAAATATTTGTAAATTATTTATCTGATCAGAGACTTGTATTCAGACTACACTATATAAAAACTCTCAAAACTCAATAGTAAAAAGATAAATAAGCTAACTTAAAAATAGGCAAAGGATTTGAATAGATATTTCTCCAAAGAAGATACATAGATGACAAAAAAGCACATGAAAAGGTATGAATATTTGTGTCCCCCACCCAAATTTATTGTTTTGTTTTTGGCAGCTGGCCAGCATGGGGATCTGAACCCATGACCTTTGTTGTCAGGCCTTAAAAACTAATGCCACCTTAAGTGACATCACAAGCAGCGCCATTATGGGCCCACAAGAGCGTATTAACGTGGCAGCCTAAGACGGTGCCCGGAGGAAGTAGAGTGGGAGTGTCTGTGGGAGCCTTGCCTTAGCCCTTATTGGCCAAATACACACTTCCGCACTCGTGAACACTGCGTGATTGCAATAGCTAGGCATTGAGACAGGATGCATGCTCTTGTAAACTTTAAGCTGATTGGAGGATGTAAAAACCTCCCTTCCCCATTTGCCTTTAAAAGCAAGTGCTTATGTGATAATAAACGGAACTGCTCGACAGAACCCCAGCAGCGTCTGAGTGTCCTTTAACGTGCTGGTTGGGGCCGGCGGCTGTGCTCACCTCTCAAGGCTCTCTTCCCCCGTCTCCTCCCAACCGGGACCGGAGGGAAAGAGGAATCCGGGCAATTCGCTTGCCCACCAAGGGAGAGACTGATAACGAGGCTAGGGCTGTTCAGGTCTGCCAGTGGCGGACCTGACACTTTGTGTTATAAGGCTGTGCTCTAATCAGCTGAGCTAACCAGTCATTCCCCCACAAATTTATATGTTGAAATTTAATCCCCAGTGCAGTGGTGTTGGGAAGTGGGCATCTGAGAGATGATTAGACTCTGCCCTCATGAATGAGATTAATTCTCCTATAAAAGAGTCTTAAGGGAGCTGTTTGGCCTTTCCACCATGTGAGGATACAGCTAGAAGTCACTGTCTGTAAAGAATGAGCCCTCACCAGACACCAAATCTTCTGGTGCCTTCATCTTGGACTTCCCAGCCTCTCAAGAAATAAATTTTGTTGTTCATAACTGTCTGGCTAGGCTAAGGCCTGGAATCCTCACAGCACCAATTGTCTAGCTCTTAATCTTAATCCTGTTCGTGACACCAATTGTAAAGCTAGGTGACCACACCAGTTGTCAGGCTCCTTTACCTGCCGGTAATCCTGCACTGACTAGGCCGATTGTTGAGCTGGGGCTGGATCTGGCACTCCAAGACCCCTTAAGCCCATTCACAGACTGGGTCACAAACCCTTCATATACCAGGCTGGTCACCAGACCCCACACATGCCAGGCTGGGTCACCAGACCCCTTCACACAGGTCTATGAGCTAGGTAACTGGCCAAAAGGTCCTTGGAGCCATAGGTTGGAAACCATGGCCACACCGGGCAGATACCTGAGGCAGATGCCTGCCTGCCTGCTTCACCAAACTCCCTCTCCCTCTCTCTCTCTCTCTGTCTACCTCTCTACCTCTCTCTCTCTCTCTATCTCTCTCTCTCTGAAGAACACAAGAATAGCAACAAAACTAAAAAGACACATTGGCATGCATGCACACTAACTCCACACACGCACTATTTGCTTACAAAGGATGCTGAACCACACCCAACTGGACCCAAGGCAAGGGCCCTGACCAAACTATTCTACTTTCCCAACAATCCACCCCATTCAGGGTCCTTGCCATACAATCTATGCATTCAGAATCTTCAACGATGTTCCCTTAGCAAGGATAGACGCCCCTCACACATATTACACATTCCACCCCAGTCCCAAAAGTCTTTAGCTTGTTGCAGCACCAACTCAAAAGTCCAAAGTCCAAAGTCTCATCTGAGACCAAAAGTAAAAGTCCTTCCAGCTGTGAACCTGTAAAGAATCAGAAACAAGTTTATCTAATTCCATGATACAGTGGGACAGACACTGGGTACACATTCCTATTCCAGAAGGGAGGAACAGAAAGGAAAAACAGTCCCCAAACCAATTCAAAACCCAAACAGGGCAAACGTTAAGCACACCAGGGCACCTGGACCCCTAGAGCATTGGGCAACCTTGCTCCTACAGCTCTGCCAAGTGCAGCCTGTTGAGCTGCCTGGGGCCTCTGGCTTTTCCAGGCTGGCACTGCACGTTGCCAGCAGCCCCACAGTTCTGGGCTCCTGGTGGAAGTCCCACCATCCTGACTCCACTAGACATTTCCTCAGTGGGTGTTCTCTGTGGGGGCTCCAACCCACTTTTCTGCTCCACATTGCTCCGTGGATGACCTCCACAGCAGCTCCACCCCTGCAGCAGGTCTCCACCTGAGTCCCCCAGCTTTTTTCATACATCTTCCAAAATCAAGGTGGAGGCTGCCACACCTCCCTTGCTCTCACATACTGCTCGCCTGCAAACTTAACACAACATGAATGCCACCGAGGTTTTTGGCTTTTTTTCTTCAGAGGTGCTGAGGCAGGATTGCTCCAGCCAGAGCAGCTAGGATGCAGGGAGCAGTTTGCCAAGGGCAATGACACCTCAGGTCTGCCCTCCAGGACAACTCAGTCCTTCTAGGATCGGAGGAGTGCTCTCTCAAACTTCTCAAATGCTCTCAGGGCCTGTGATGGGTGGGCTACCCATCCAGACTTCTCAAATGCCTTTAGGACATTTTTCCCATTGTCCTGGTTTTTAGCATCTGACTACCTCATCCCTAAGATAATGTCTTTAGCAAACAGTTTATCTGCTTCACCCTTGTGTTTTTCTCTCCACTTTTACATTCTGGCTTTTGAATTACTTCAATCAGCTCAGCTTATACTGGCTGTTCACTCAGTCCTGGGTAGTTTTTTGCAGCATTCACCCACAGTTCAAACAGCTGCTTTCGCCCAGTCCATCAAGAGTTGCTGCCCCGTCCCTGTGCACATCTGCAGCTCTTTCTGCAGCCACTGCCTCAGAGACAGGCGCTAACTTTTCCACCTTTTCAACAGGTGAAAACATACTTGAAATTCTGCAGGGGCACGCATCCTTGGTTCATCTGCCCATCTGCATGTGGCACTCTTTTCTCAGGTTTTACGGCACCTAGCTGGCCATCGGGTTTAAGTAGCACCCTCCAAGCCATTTGCCTTCAGACAAATGCAACATGCATTTAGTACATAGTCTCTAGAACACGTTATTCTGTCCACCCTTAGATCTCATAGTTGCAGCTGCCAGGGGCTCTCCCTGTTTCTGCTGCTTTACTGTCTCAATTTCTCATGTACAACAGGTCGTGCCTGGAGATACATGATTTCCCCAACTCACCACTGGGTTGGTCATCTTCCTTAGTGTGAGAGACAGGAGTGGCCAATCACTGCATGTTGTCCTCCAGGACATTTATCCATGTTTCCAACAACTCTGCTTTCTGCTGCAAATCTTGATAAGTTTGCAGCACAGTGAGCAGCAGCCAGGCTCCAGTCAGCAGAAAGGTGGCCACTGGGCACCACATGCTCAAGAACAGCCACATTTCCTCCCCTCCCAAAGGGTTTTCCACTGTAGTACCTTGTCTATGCTGCCTTGCAGTACAGTGTGCAGCAACCAGATCCCAGTCAACAGGAAGGTGGCTGTAGGGCACAGCATATTCAAAAGTAGCCACACTTCTTCCTTCTCCCAAAGGCTTTTAGCTCCTGTACTTGCTCCGAATCCTGTCAACTTTGCCAATTTGTGGAGCCACAGCTCTGGCTGAAAGCCATAGCTAATGTATGAATCCTGCCGACTACGCCAATTTGTCTGGCTGGGCTAAGGCCTGGAATCCTGCTCACAGTGCCAGTTGAAGCGCTCTTAATCCTGTTCATGATGCCAATTGTCTAGATACATGACCATGCCAGTTGTCGGGCTCTTTTACCTGCCAGTAATCCTGCACTGACTGGGCCGATTGTTGAGCTAGGGCTGGGTCTGGAGCCCACAGATCCCTCAAACCCATTCACAGACTAGGTCACAAACCCTTCATACACCAGGCTAGTCAGCAGACCCCTTCACACAGGTCTATGAGCTAGGTAACCGGCCAAAAGGTCCTTGGAGCCATAGGTTGGAAAGTATGGCCACACCGGGCAGATGCCTGAGACAGACGTCTGCCCACCTGCTTCACCAAACTCTTGCTCTCTCTGTCTCCTTTCTCTCTCTCTCTAAGAACACAGGAATACCAACAAAACTAAAAGGATACATTGGCATGCATGCTCACTAACTCCACATGCACACACACCCAGCTGGACCCGAGGTGAGGGCCCTGACCAAACTATCCTATTTTCCCAACAATAACTTATTCAGTCTAAGGCATTTGTTATAACAGCCCATACAGACTAAAACCATGCTCGTTTCATCTCAGCCCCAATTCAATTCAGTTCTGGCACTAACCACTGAAGTTAGCACAGACCTCACAAATGAAAGGGTACAGTCCCCCACAAGACTGCCCTTACTTCAGACTCCAGCTACACTTTAAGACTTACCAGGCCCAATGCACTTCTCACCAAGTGGCTACTAATCCAGGGGTTTCCATGAGCCCTTTAAGTTAGATAATTCACTAAAATGACTCACAGAACTCAGGAAAGAGCTATATTTATGATTTCAGTTTTATTATAAAGAATACAAATCAAGAACAGCTAATGAGGAGACACATAGAACTATGGGGAAGGGGAAATGGAATAACTGCTAATGGCTTTGGGTTTCTTTCAGAGTGATGAAAATGTTCAAAAGTAGGTAGTAGTGATGGTTGCACAACCTTGTGCATATGTTAAAAACTATCGAAATATACACTTTAAAAGAATGCATTTTATAGTATGTGAAGCTTTGACATATATTTCAAGCTTTCATTTAAAAACGAGTCTACAGGCTGGGTAAGAGTTAGAAAATATAATGAGAAAAATATCTCACTTAGCAATAGCAACATTAAGAATGAACTGAACAGGAAATACGCTAGGCCTGTGTAAAGAATCTACAAATCCTGCCAAGTGTCATAGACCTAAATAAAGGGAAGGATAAACTATATTTCTGGATATTTTAATATTATAAAAAGTAAGTTCTTTCTAAATTCACATACAAATTTAATGGTAACCCAATGAAAATCCCAAAGACTTGCAGGAGGGGGAGGGAGGGGAAATGTGCCAAAATTAATATAAAAAGTACGTGAAAGAATAAAAATGTAAGAATAATGAACATTTTTAAAAAGAAGAGTGGAGTTAAACACCGAAGATAATATGGTCTTTAAGAAAAATGTAAAGAGGAGATAAGAGTCATAGCAGGTATCAAAATATAAAGTGATTCTAATTAGAAGTATAGTACAATAAAAACAAATAAAAAAACCAAAAAGTATAGTACAGGTATAGGACTCACAGACAGAACAGCCAATCAGAATAAAAAGTTCAGAAGCAGATTTAAATATAAGAACTTAGTACATATTATAGAAAGCATTTCAATTGAGGAGAGAGAATGCATCATTTCATTAATGTTAGGATAATTGCCTAAACAATAGGAAAAAATAAACTTAGAGTCCTACCTCAGAGCTATAGTCAAAAGTTTGGAAAAGATTTAAGTGTAAAAAAATTTTTTTCACAAATTACTCAGAAAAAATATAGTTTCTCTTAAATTATTTATATAATCTTGGGTATAGAATGCCTTTTTTTTTTTTAATAAAAGCAATGCGACATAGAAGTATAAAGAAAAAATTTTTATACATTTGACTATTTAAAAAAATCTTTATGCCCAGAAAATTAAATCCAAAATCAAGACAAACTGGGGGAAACTGCAGAGTTAGAATATATGCAATTCCATAAGAGAATATACATATATGTATGATAAATATATAGACAAGTTTCTGAAAACTCAATAGGAGAAATATTAGAATTTAGTGTTTTATGTTCAGAGACGTAAAAGCAATATGCATGGCCAATAAACATTTTTTAAAAAATCCAGACTCACTAGAAATCAATGAAATACAACTAACAAGATCGTGCTTTTCATCTATTAGATTAGCCAAGATGAAAAAGAATGATATTCTCATGGTGGCAAGAGTGTGGGAAAGGGCATTCTCAGCCACTGGTGGTGGTAACATAAATTGAAGCAATTTAGCAATAAGTGGGGTTTTTTTGTTTGTTTTCAGTTTTTGGCAGCTGGAGTGTAAGGGGATCTGAACCCTTGACCTGAAATAAGTGTTTTTAAAAATCTTAAGTATATACATACTCTTTGATCTAGAAATTTCATTTCTAAAAATTTGTCCTAGGAAAATAACCAGCTACTTGCACAAAATTTATTTGCAAGCATGTCCATTGATGCACTGTTTATAAAAGTAAAAAAAAAAAGGAAACAATATAAATGTTTGATTATAACATTTAGTATTGATTAAATAAGTTATGATATACGTACTATAAAATATTATGCATCTATTAAATAATATTTTAATGGTATGTTTATTGACATGGACAACATTTATTACATATTGGCCAGTTAAATTATAAAATGGCATAAGTACGTTTTCTAAAAATTATAAATTCTATACCCACCATTTTGACAAAAGTCTGGTAGTAAATAAACCACCATGGTATCTGGTTTACGAATTATGAATGATTTTTCTTTTTCATTTATTCCATTTTCATTTCTCTACAATTATGTAATAAAAATGATTTTTAACAAAGAATGACAACTTTTAATTGAAAAGGGAATAAATGGGGAAATAATCATTAAAAAAATAAGACAATCCTGAAGACAGATTATCTTCATGGCTAAAGCTCTGAATGTAAGTGAGGTTACACTGATGGTATAAGAAAATTACTTTGGACTTTGTCAAAAACTGAACTATAGGTACTTAAGTGACCAAAGGGGAAAAAAATCCTGTAAATTCTTTGTGAACTTCTGCCGCCTCAGTGCTATTGTATATATCTTACTAATGGTTTTAAAGGATCTCAAAAAATGAAGGCTGAATAAATTACAATGATGGAAACAAATCAGCAGAAAGAATCTATGATCTGAGAAATGTTATGCATATGATGAATCTGCTCAGCATCCAAGGCCTATTGCTTAGATGCAGCCACACAACTTCTCCTAGATAATTTTTAAGGACCACTGCTGAAATGGCTGTTTTATTTTATTATTTACTCTTTGCTTCTTCCAGGAACACCCGGCCTGAAATTGGGCCTTCTATTATTATACATCTTTAAGAAACAAAAATAAATTCTAGCATAATGGGATCAAAACTTGGTTCTTTCTTATTGTAATGCATTCAGAGCAAAGAGACCACTTCCTGTGATAGCTAAAAACATGTGGTACCAAACAGACCTACAAGGAGATTTTCTCTTCTACAAATGTATGTGTGATATGTGCGAACTGCAAACAGCAAGCCCTGAGAGTGTCCCATAGTATATGCCAACAAAATTTTATAATAGCACGAATTATATTTTTCACTTTATATTTCATTTGTGCAGCATGATAATGAGGATGACCCTTTTAACAAAAATGTGTGAGGGTTTTATTAACTTTGCCTAAGGCATCTCAATCCTTTAATTTGAACTCACTTTCTTTGGAAACATCTCCATTGTCACCATCCTTGCTGATGTTTCTCTCTAGTTGTAGACATCTCCACTTGGACATCTAAGAGGGATGTCAGTCTTAACATGTCCAAAACAGAACTCTTGATTCTTGGTTTTCCCTGCACCCCATCCCCACCTCCACCCTATCTTTTCCTCCCTTACAGCTGCTCAAGACAAATATCTAGGAATTATTCTTGATTTCTTTTTGTTCCTCTCCTACACTACATTGAATTCATCAGTAAGTCCAATTGGCTCTACACCCCCAAACCAGCTACTTCTCACCACCTCCACTGCTACCTCCAGTGCCAGCCACCACCAGCCCTTGTCTGAACTACTTTAGTGGCTTCCTAAACGGTCTCCCAGTTTCTACCCTTATGTCCCTATAATCCACTCTCCACAGAGCAACCAGAGTGATTTTAAATATGTTTATTTTTATTAGGTGCTACATTTACATGGTTCAAAATTCAACACACTAGAAAAAGAGATTCTCAGAAAAGTTCTGTACACACTCCTGCACTCCTCCCCGCAACCCTTTAGTGATAATCACTTCCATCAGTATTTTTTTTTAATCTTTCTAGGGTTTAAAGGGCAAATACAAGCTTATACAAGTCTATTTTCTACCACCCTATTATACAGAAGATAGCCTACCATAGGCTAATATCTTGTTTTTTTTCACTTACTAATATGTCCTAAAGCTCTTTCCATATCAGTACGTAGAGTTCTTCCTTGTCTGTTTCTACAGCTGCATGTCATACCACTGATTATTTAACCAGGCCCCTTTTGCTGAACATCAGGATTGGGTCCATGTTTTGCTCTTACAAATAATGCAACAATGAATAACTTCATACATGTGGAGAGACATCCATGGGATATAGTCACAGGAATACAATTGCAACATTATGTATTTTAGTGTGTTTTCCAGTTTCAAAATGAAAATTTCAGGCTGGCCAGTTGGCTCAGTTGGTTATAGCACAGCCTTGTACATACCAAGGTCTAAGGGTTCAGATCCCCATACTGGACACCTGCCAAAAAAGAAAAAAAAAAAAAAGTAAAACAAAATGAAAATTTTAGAGATAAATCTAATTGTCACTTCCTTTGCTTAAAAACTTCCAAAAATTCCCCATCCCACCTGTCTGGCCCTCAGAGGTCTGCGGACGGCAGTTGGTGGCCGGTGGGAAGAAAACAGGGTGGAGGAGACTCAGCTGCCACTCCTGCCCTGGGGTCTCACTTCAAGATGCTATGATTCAACTCTAGTTGACACATGAGAGTGTGGGCCTCCTACATTCTAGGTCCTGAGTGTGCCTGTCAAGGATAAAGCCTATTTCCAAGGCAAATTTTGCTTTCCTGTGTTGTTTTACACCAAGTAGAAAAACAACCTGTGAGGCTTCCTGTCAAGATAGGGGAATAGACAGTCCCCAGCGTCACTCTCTCCCACAAATCAATCAATTTACAACCATTGAAAAGCAACGACAGCCAAGCTGGGGCCACTAGAGCTCAGGGGAAGCGGAGAGACCTATGGAGTTCATGAAGGCAGGAGAAGCCACAATGAGAGAAAGAAAGGATTGCTCCCACCATTTTGAGCCCTGGCTGCTTCAAGGCTGGAGCTGCTGAGCACATGGAGCAGGAGCTGGCAAAAGCTGCAGCTGTACCCTTCATATGAAGTTGCTTGGAGGTGGCAGGAGAGAAGAGTTCCTTGGTAGCCCCCAGGCCAGTAAGACCACTAAAAAGGATTCCCAGGGATCCACATAGGAGCAAAGAACCACAGACAACTGAAAAAAGGAGCCACTCAGAGGCCAGTGAGTCATTGCAAGGGACCAGAGCATGGCCCATCCCATGGGAACTGTTTGGAGTGCAGGCAGTGGGGGAACTGAGCCCACTGGGGGAACATTGGGGCACAGCATGGACAGCTGATCTGCCCTCTAATCAGCACAGGATCACTCAGTGGAGATTGGTCAGCAATATAGAATTGCAGGGGGTACAGTTTTCTGAAAAGACTCAGGCTCAGACCAGACTTTCCACACAACCCAGGTGTACGAGACCTCACAAGACCCATATGTACTTACAAAGTCAACAAGTAAAACCTGAGCTTCACAAAAGCCTTCCCTAGGGAATCAGCCACAATGAAGCAATTTAGCTCAACCACAGGGCTCAAGTGCTTGTTCTTATAGGAAGTTCCCCCATTTTAGAAGTAAGCAAAGAACAGCAAATTAGTTCCAGTACAGAGTTGAAGTGGTGGGAACAGTGAATAATCCAACACAGAACTGAAAGAAAAAATAAAATACCCATAGGTCAGAGACAAAGTTTGATATCAACTAGTAAAAGTCTACCATCACCAAAGAACACCAATAAAACCTAGAAGGGCCAGAAGCCCCCTGGACTTCCAAGCCAGGGCAGGGAGGACCAAGGGCCTCAGCCTTGCCCCCCAACAACTACACCCAGCCCAGCAACAACCATCAAGCCACCACAGGAAGCACTCCAGGCTCCTGAGCCAGGGTGGTGGGGGGCCAACAGCTTCAGCCACACACCCCTGACATCCACATCCAGTCCAGTGACAACCCAGCCACTGCTGGAAGCCCTCTGGTCTCCCCTGCAGGAATGGGGGAAGCCACAGGCCTTGATCATGTTTCACCTCCTTCCCCCTCTTCCCACCTTATTTCCCCTCCCCCTTCCATTCTTCTTCCCCCCAACTGCTCTGCAACAACATCTTAGAATGAGGCATGGAGTCAGGGGAAGCCAAACCCAGCTGCAACCAGACATGCTGCTGCCACTGCCCCAGGGCCCCACCAGGTACCTGAGGCTTGGAGCCAGGGGAAGCCAAACCCAGTTTCAACCAGGTAAAGAGCACACCAAAAGCACCATTTTTACATGGGTAGCCCTCCATAGCCACTGCAATTGCCACAGCTGCTGCAAAAGCAGCTAGTGTGTATAACAGCAGTCACAGCCACTGTGCAGATGGCACACCAGACTCTCAAGAAGAGGCACCAGCGAAGACCAAAAAAAGAGAAGAGTCCTCTCTCTACACAAAGCACACTCCAGAGTAATAGAAGAAGCATCTGATTTATAATGATAGGGGTGGACTTGATCACACCTTCTCAGTACTGGACAGATCATCTAGGCAACAAACCAACAGAGGAACAGTCTATCAGATGGAGAGAACAAATCTACGGTTTTTAGAGAGGGGAAACAGGGGCAAAGGGGAAAGGGGAAAAGGGGAGGGGGAAGGAAGGAGGGGGAGGGAGATGGGGAGGGGGAGGGCATAGGGGAGAGATTGGATAAGGGGCTTAAAGAATAAGTATAACTTGTAACAATGAATATGCTAATAAAAAAAAAAGTCCCCCATCCATCCCAATCAGAATGAAAGCCATTACTGAGACCCACAAGGCCATCCCTCATCTGGCCCTTGCCTGCCTCCTTGCTGTGTCTTTCCCTCTCTTTCACTACGGACCAAGCACGCTGGCTTTCTTTCATTAATCTCATAAAATCCTGTACCCTTCGCAAGACGTGCAATTTCACTATGTAGCTGATTTGCATTGTGTTTGTACTGTATAGTCAATGTGTGCAAAAATCCAGTCATCAGCAAGAGAAGTTGATCTTAGAAGAGAGGAAGTGATGCTAATGTTTAATGAAGATGCCTATTTGAGTAGGTTTTATAGGCAGTCATTTGATAAGTAAACTTTTCTAGGTTGTGATGACTTTTAGTCTCCTACACAACTTCAAACTTCAGGGAATCAAATAATGAATGCTGAGATAATGTGGACTTTCTATCATTTTATAGCGCTGTGACCATGACAGAAACCTAACATTGTCAGGGAAGGAGCCTTGGGCTGGAAATTACAATTCCTGGTCCTGTTGCAAAATCTGCCACTGAGTAAGCTGTGAGTGCTTAGACAAGCCATTTAAACTTTCCCTGCCTGGCTTTATTTGTATTAAAAGGAACAAAATAGTATTCATCATGATTCTCAACTTTTTCACTTCCCTAGGATACCTTTTATTCCCCTGCCCCCATTTTTAAATGTTGAGAAATTTGGTCTACTAAAATATATTCCTTAATAATTTGTTTGTGTTATCATGTTCCTTGTTTATTATTAACATGTTCATGTTCACTGCTAATTTATCAAAGATATGTATAATTTCTAACTCTGCTTAGCATTCTCAACTGACGTTGGTTGAGTTGATGTCATGCCATCCAAAGCAGAGACTGAGTTTTAATTTGCCCGAGCGGCTTTACAACGTTTAATCCCTAAGAATTAAGATGCTGCAGGATGGTAATCTCTGTGCCCAGTCAACTTTAAGATTCCTTACAAGTCTGAGAGTCAATGTTATTTATATTTACATTGATATTTATATCTGTATTTAGTCCAGTGGTCTGTCAGATGGTGCCTCAGAGAATCACAGGGGTTCAGCAGAATGGATCAGGAGCAGAAATGGGGGTGAGAAAGGAGTCTTAGGGCCCGCAAATTTATTTCATTTAGAGTAGCCCCACTTTTTATGTTCTATATATTAGGTTCTGCTTAAGAGTTTCTTTGAAGAAAGGGTTTAAACTATTAAAAATAATTTGAAAAATATGACAAACTCAATGATACAGATGAAGATAATGAAGCCTAGAAAAGTTAAATGAAATTGACCCAAGGCTACAAAGATGAATTTGACCCAAGGCAAAATATTCATTTAATCAATCTACAAATATTTATAGAACTCTGTGGAAATAAAAATTATAAATATAAATCTTTGATTAATTCTTAGTTTAAAAGCAATCTGTGGGTCACCATGGTATTTGATTAGAAGTGTTAGGATGAGAGAGCCTTGTTTTCATAAATTGAAGGAGAATTGACATTATTATGTGTATGTTACTAGTGTTCAATAGGACAAGGAAGAGAGAGCAAGAGAGTATCAGCATCTGGTGACCACAGGAGAGAAATGCACAAAGAGCCCTTTTAGGGGACAGGCCAGGTGGGGTAAAGGTCTTGCTTCAGTTTAAATCTATGGTGACTCTGGTGCTGGTTGTCACACTATTGCTCTCATGGGTGTTCATAGGGGTGGAGCCAATAGCCCTGTCTACCCAAGATTAATGTTAAGGTTTTTGTTTCATTTTCAAGATTAAGCAGTGATTACCACTAAACTTAGAAAACCCATGGCTACAGGAAATGTGTTAATTTAATCTATAAGATATGTTCTTAAAAGCCAATTGGTTTTAATAAGTTCACTGGCGTTATAACTTGCCCATGATGGGTGCTGGGTATGCTCTCTCGTTAAGCCAAAAGCTACAGACTTTCTGGTTCTAGCTTTCTCCCTGCAGATTATTTAAAATAAAGGGCATCTTTGGCAGATTCAAATCCAAATATGACCTAAAGCCTCATTCTTTCTTAGCACCAGTCAAGAGCCAGGCCTATGCATCGAGGACACAGCAATGAACATGTTGGAAAAGTTTCCCACTTTTACAGACTGGAATTGGGTCTCTTGATTTCTGGCCCAATGCTGTTTTCACTATACTAAGCAAAGTTGAGGATGCTTTCTACTGTTTTGCAAGTGCGTGTCATTACAGAGTATGCTTAAATCTCCTCCACATTATTTATTCATTTATTCAGCAAATATTTATTGAGTAGCTTCTATTACCAAACTGTATGCTAAATGCTGGGCATCCTGAAATGAATTAACTCTCAAGGTGCTCACAGACGTATGGGAACATAGACTTGTACACAAATTTCAAACCAGCATAATAAGTACAACAGTAGAGGAGGAACAGGGTACAGACATAACACACAGCAGTCACTAATTAACTCCCTCAGGCATGATATCCAAACTTGGACTTGAAAGAGGAATAGAGGTTCCCCAGGCAAACCAAGGATAGTGGGAGTGGGATTGCTGTACAGGAAGATGCAGAGGCAAGAGAAAACATGGTATATTCTGAGAACTATAAGCTGTTTGGTATGGAAGAAATGTAAAGTACAAGTTAGGTGGGAGGCAGGAAGGTGGTGGAATTTCCATCTAATGGCCTCTATTTTCTCTGTGAGGTTAAAGAGACAGCGTTTTTCTTTTTCTTTTTTTTTTTTGAGAATGAAGGAGGCAAAGGCTAGGTAGGAAATTTGAAGGACGGTTAAAAGAGCTGCTGAATAGTTTGTGAAATAGAAAGGATAGGGAAAAACCTAAAGGCCTATCAACAAAAGACTGGCTTCATAGCTTACAGTCCACCCACACAATGGAATACCACGCAGCCAGGAAAAAAAAGATACACACTAATATATACTAGTACGAAAAGTTCTACAAGATTTAAATTGTTTAGTGAAAAAAAGCAAGATGCAGAACTGTGTGTACCAAGCTCCCTTTTGTGTAGAAGGCAGTAGAGTTAATAATATTTTCTTATGTGTATAAAATATCTCTGGAAGAAAGGATAAGAAAGTAGTAGGTTTGGTAGAGAAGCTGGGTGACTGGGAAACAAGAGTTGGGTGGGGGGAGACTTTACACTGTACACTTCTGCATTTTGAGTCACAAGATCCTACTGTTTATTTAAAAATTAATTTAAAATAAAATCTCTAATAAAATAAAAAAGAACAATTTCCAAGGACAATGGGAAGTAACAGACCTAAATTTTGCCCTCATGGCTATGTCCCTCTGGAATATTAATTACGCTTCAGCCTAACTTGGGGAAATATTAGAGGAACTATTTCTTTTCTTTAGGCTTCCTATTTGGGAGAGATAATGTGGTTGAATCACGAGGATCAGAGCTAGAGAGTTATCTACAGAAAATCCTAACTAAGGCTGCTTATTTGACCCCTCCTACCCAGGATCTCCAACCACAATCTCTTCAGCATACTAGCAACATTGCTCTGATGACATCAAAGCAGCACCTCAAAAAAGATGCCATTCATCTGTCTCATTCACCTGTTTCATTCCTTTGCCTGTTGGTGCAAAACCTTCTTGGTACAAAGTGAGTCAAAACAACTCTGCTGTTTAGGAGCTAGGAAGCTAAAAGGACTCTAATTGTTACTTAACACATTAGCAAATAATAAACAAGACTGACTTTCGTGTGTGGATTGTTGAATCAGATTCATGATCTTAGAATCGTACCCTTTCAACTCTTGTCAAATACGTAAAGAAATATTCCAGGTGTTCAACAATGAGCCTGTGAAGAACTGTCTGTGTGCCAGATAATGCTAGGCAGTGGCGATGCAGGGATGACTGAACCATAGTTCCTTGTGTCTGGAACCATGCAGGCCAGAAAGACAGTGGTATAAAGAAAGAATTAGAATAAAATGGGATATTTCAGAGAGACATGAATAGAATTCTATGGGAAGCCAGAGGAGGGAGGGACGAACTCTCCCTGGAAAGAATTAGGAAGGATTTCATTGAGGAGAAAGTATGTAAACCAAGCCTTAAACAAGGAGTGAAGCTGAGGGAGGAGGAGAAGGACACGCCAGACCAGGAGGATCCAGTGTGCAAAGGCAACGAAGGTCACACTCACGCGGTGTGTTTGTGGGACACCAAGCAGCTCGATCTGACTCTGGCATCATGTGCCTCTCGGGGAGGGGTAAGAATCGAGGCTCGAAAGGCAGGTTGAGACAGGGTTATGAAGTTCCTCAGGTGCCAGGCTGACAAGTTTAGACTGTCATGTAGGCGAGATACCATGTTCTCAGTCGACACACGGAGAGGTCGTACCCTTGCTGTTACTGTCTAGCCCTTTTCCAGAAGCTTCTATATTCTTGTGAGAGACAGAACAATGACCTGAAAGGCAGGTTTGCAAACGTGGCCTTACCTTCCCGCTCTTCCTCTTTCTTCTCCCACGTCCAATTAGTTATCAGAGTCTGTGACTATTCTGTCACAAAGGCTTTCTTTCTTTTTTCTTAGATGAACCATTTAGTAAGTATGGAGCTGTGGCAGGGGATGGGTTTATATACACCACCTTATTTAAGCCTCAAAACAGCCCTGGGAGGTCATGTTCTAGACAGGGTTCATGGCAACAGACAGCACGTAACTGAAGCTGAAAAGGAATTTATTGGAAGGGTATCAGGCAACTCATAGCATCCATAGGAAGGGGAGGACTGGGCTCAGGTGGGAGCCAATGAAGAAGCTGAGCACAGAGTTCAGATCCTACCTCACTAACAACTTCCCGGGACATGTTCCACCACGCCTAAACTCTCATGCCCACCATAGCAGCTTTGAAGATTCTCAAACTGGCCACAGCGCCTTTGCAGCATTACTTCCAAGCACAGAGAGGTGAGTGAGCATCAGCTGGCCCTGCTCTGAGCACTTGCCTATGCCCTAGCTGCCAGGGGCAGCAGAGGAACAGCTTCCCACCTACGCTGGGATTCACTCCAATTAGGAAGGATGTTCAGATACTGGACAGCAAAAATGACACACGCCCACTACTGTATTATTATTTCCTGCATTTTGCGGATGAGGGAATAGACTTCCAGCAGGTAGGGTAGTTACCCAAGTAACACAGCTAGTCAGTGTGGAGCCAGGACTGGAGCCCAAGTCATTTTGTTTGCAAAGCCCACGCTGTTATGCAATCGGCCACACTGCCTGCTCTCAACCATTCCAGCTATATTTCATTGCCCACGCACTAGTCCAGGATCCCATCACCTCGTTTGCATTACTGCCTCCTACCTGGTCTCCCTGCTTTGTGCGCCCCCATTGCAGTTCATTCTCTACCCAGTTGCTAAGATAATATTTTTCAAGTAGCATCTACATTATGTCAGCCTCTTGTTCAAAAAGCAGTGACTCACCCCTTCGATAGCCTGCCCTGACTAATATCATTCCACGCTGATCGCTCCCTCTGTAATCAGTCAAATAATGCTGCTGCTGTGCCCACGGGTGTATAGTTTGTACTATACTATCTTACACGTATTAATAATCTCTAGCTATTACATTTATACGTGACTTTCTGAGGTGACAGAGCCTGCCCTCTGCTGCTTTTGCATCTCTAATGACAGATCCTACCATCAGACACAGTGCATGTCTTCTCACCTTGAATCCCAGAACCCTCCAGAATATTTGCCTTACTATCGTCAATGTTATTATTTGCAGAGTACCTCTCATCTCCTAATCTATTATTAGCTTCCCTGAAATTGCCCAATTGCTTCCTACGTTTCTCTGCCACATATACCATGCACTACCAAGAGGAAAATACTGTTGGTAATGATAATTTTATTTCTTTTTTTGTAAATGTTTAATGCTTTACTCCACCCTCAACACTGTAAGTTGAGGAAAGGTAAAAATGGCATGCTCTTAGAGCTGTGAGACAAAAGGAAGTAGTATTTAGAGCATGTGCCCCTCCCTCTTTCTGACCAGGAGTAATAAAGGTAACATAAGCCTGGAGTATAACACGCAATTAGGTAATCTGGCTGGCCGGGTTACCAGCTTGAGGTTCCTACAGGGAAGCCTCTTGCCTGGTTCCTGCCTTCACGTGGAAAATGGCATCACCAGCAACTAATAATGCCCTGCACCTCAAAGACCTTTAAACCTTTCTAAAGCCAGACCAAGAGGACCAAGACCAGAGGGATGTAGCTTTCACCTCCCCTCTGCCTGTGCCTCAGTCTCCAGTTAACTTCTTTTGAGGACCTGTCTCTTTCTTGAGTTTATGATGTCAGAGAAGGTCACAACTACACACAGAGCACACACTTGGTGATCAATACCTCCAGTAGAATAAATAAAACCCAAAATTTATTCAACGGATACTCATATATTCTCTGGTCATTTCATTGGTGCCAAGAGTAAAGATAAATGTGATAGGGTCTCTGTCCTCAAGGAGTTAACCTTCTACCTGAAGAGACAAATCTATTAAACAAATAATTGATGAGCAATGGGTAAAGGCAACAATTAAGTCTGTACTGGGTATAGGAATGGCGCACAGAAAGGAGTGATCATCCTATTTGGGGCAAGAGATCTCAAAAGACTTTACAGAGGGTGAGATGCTTGAGCTGGGGTTGAGGGAAAAGTAAGGGTTTGCCAGACAGATGAAGTGAGGAAGAGCATTCCAGGAAGAGCATAGAGGGGTGCACCATGGAAGGAAAGAACTGTAAGTAGTTTGGATTCCGGAGATACTTATTCAGCATTTATCCTCTCCTTCCTTCCAAATTTCCCGGCCACTGAGTTGAATGTAACTGGCCTCAGTCCCAGAGCCAGGGATGGGCCCTAATTGGTCTCACACGATGGCACAACCCATTCCCCTGCTGCAGCTGATTCTCAGAGAATCACGTCCTCCAGGCCTGAGCAAATGGCCTTTCTCAGGGATATTAGTTCAGGAATGGATATGTCCAAACATAAAGAAGCCTAGGTCTCTGGTTTGGTGGTTGGGGAAAGAAATGCACTCACTGCTATTGGACATGAAAGAGAAAGCATGTAAGCCTGAGAGCAGCTGGTTTCCATTTTGTTACCCCAAAGGGAGTCCACTGTAGGATAAAGATGTCATATAGAGCTAAGGGAATTGCAGAGAAATGAAGCCAGTGACCTAACCAAACTCTGATTAAGTGGCTGCTGGTCTTCATTGTTTGAAAGATGAAATTGAATGACTTGAAACTAAAATTGTTCTACTTGGTGCAGTGTCACTGGATTTAGGGTTTGAGCAGGTGGAAGGTGGCAAATAGGGTTTAGAAGGAGGCATGGGCCAGATGATGAGTGTAGGTTTTATTCTAGAGACATGGAAAGCTCTCAAAGTTTTAGGCCATGTTATAGAGTAGCATGATCTGATAAGAGTTTTAGAAAGATTACCCCAGCAGCAATGAGAAGAATGGCTTGGAGGGAGCAATGCTGGGGACAGTTAGGAAACTAGGTCACTTTCCACTTCCTCATTGCATGCAAAGATGCCAGTTCTAGCTTCTTTCTGCACCAACCTCAAAAAGGAATCATCTTTTAAAAAATACTTAATTCGTGAACATATGATACAGGATATGAATTCTCTAGGATTTTATACACTGGGAGGAAAGATGTATGTGTTAGAAGCCCATACAATTTTTCTGGGATTTAATGTAGGAGATCAAAGTTTGGGTTATACTATTTAGGTTATCAATAACATCTTGGCCTCTTTCTGTTTCTGTTTAGAACTTCCAATTTGTCCTATACTCCTTCTGAACTCTTTGTATTTATTTGTCAATGCAGTGTTGTTTTAGAATTTGTTTTGTTTGTTTTTGCTTTTTTTTCTCCCTAGAGACAGAATGGCAGCTGAAGAAAAAGAATAACATTAAGTCCTTTGACACAAAAACCCTTTCCCTTGGTGTCTACTGCTCTTAAGGGAAATTAACCTGATCCTAACCAATTTTACTCAAGAGAAGGCATCTTTGATAACAAACATTTGTCCTGATCTCTTTGGCCTCCAGTATTAACTGCCAAGTAAATTCTATTGATAGAAGTAATATGGACATGTGATTCCTCTCTGCTCCACTTCACTGGAAACTGTTCTGCAAAAGTATTAGGATTCGATTAATCTTTCTACTTACTTGTCATTACTGAGCTCCCTCTTCATGCATTGCACTGTGCTTGTTACTAGGGGCAGTACCACAGGAGACCTTGCTTTAAAAAGGCTCATAACATGGAGTCTGAAGATGGAAAATGCTTTTCCTAAAACCATGCTGCTGAAGTTATACAACAACAGCTGGTTCATCTGTAAGATGGTTATGTTGTGTTGACCCTTGAAGCTTATGAAAAGTTTTTAAAAGTGTAATCAGATGTATCCAAAGGGTTTCAGATGCCATTCTGCCAGGACTCCAGTGACAACATTAGAATTTTGCTCATTAACCACTGACCTTCCACCAAGGTCCTTAAGGATAAAGATGATCTCATTCTTGGTTAACAGAATCGTTTATCTTCCTCACGTGTATAGTTTTAGGTGGAAAATTGAATCAAAAGCAGGATCTTGTAAAAAATATGTTATCCCCAAAAGTCGTCACAAGATACAAATTGTCCATTCCTTAGTAAAGCAACTATAGTTATATGTGAGAGTTTGGGACTGACTCCTTCCAAGTGAATAAATCATTTTTCCTAAATGGAAATGTATCTCTCCCTCTCCTCCCCCCATTTCACTATTTCGTATGGGCAATCTTCATTCTCCTTAAGTCCTATTTAACTCCCTCAAACGTTCTATAAATACTATTTGACGCAGAAGACTTACAGCAGACCTGACCACATAATTATGCACTGGAACTTCAGCGTGAACCTGGTCTTTATTTTTAAACCAAATGCTTGTCATACCAATTCCTTTACTCTACTTGTTCATTGTGCCCTGGAGCCAGTGGCCCTCAAATGATAAACTCAAGATACAAGCTGCTTTGAGCTCTGCCCTTGACTTCACAAGAGAGTTAACCATATCTAGCACCCAGCTCACTCCCTGGCACATAGCAGACACGGAACAAATATTTTCTGGAAGAAAGAATGAATGAAGATAGTGTCTATCTATGGAATTGTAGTTAATTTGAGTTTCCTTGAGCTAATCCAAGGACTCATAGATTTAAGACCCTTGAATGGCAAACTGAGGAGCTGAGGTGTTTTTTTGTGTTTTCAGTTAACAAGCATTTTTGGAGCCACTGTGTTCTAAGAATTGTAGACTCACTTCCTCTTAACCAAATACACTTGGGATCCCCCTGCTGTTGGTCTTCTAAGGAGCAAACCTCATCGACCACAGTCCTTGCCTCTCACTTCAGCCAGTTCAGGGCTAGTGTATGGGTGGGTCCGTGGCGGCATGAAAGTTACGGTTCTTCTAAGAGAGAAGGAACAGAAATGTAAACTCCCTTCCTTCCCTATTTCTTTCATGACTTCACCCTGTTGCCACTCCCCTGAGGTTGGTTCATACTCCCACTTCATCCACCTTGCTCTCCTGGATCCTCTGCAGAAAATTCCAGGAGTGTTGATTTTCCTCTGAGATTTAGATAAACCCAACTCTCATTCATTGCTGGAGGGAATGCAAAATGGTACACTTTGCAAACTGCCACTTTGGAAGACAATTTGGCAGTTTCTTATAAAACTAGACACAGTCTTCCCATTTGATCCAGCAATCTCATTCCTTGGTATTTACCCAAAAGAGTTGTAAACTTATGTCCATATAGAAACCCACACACAGATATTTATAGCCACTTTATTCATAGTTGCAAAAACTTGGAAATGACCAAGATGTCCTTCAAAGGTGAATGGATAAACAAACTGTGGTACATCAAGAAAATGGAATATTATTCAGCACTAAAAAGAAATGAGCTATCAAGCCATGAAAAACATGGAGGAACCTTAAATGTATATTCTTAAGTGAAAGAAACCAGTCTGTAAAGGTTACAAACCAGATGGTTCTGACTATATTACATTCTAGAAAAAGACAAAACTATGCAGACAATAAGAAAACCAGAGTTTACCAGAGGCTGGGGGGACAGAGGGATGAAGAGATAGAACACAGAGAATTTTTAGGGCAATGAAACTGTTCTGTATGATATTACAATGGTGGACACATGTCATTATACATTTGTCAAAACCCACAAAATGAACAACACCAAGAGTGAATCCTAATGTAAACTACGGACTTTGGGTGATAATGATGTGCTAAGGCAGATTCATTGATTGCAGCAAATGCGCCACTGTGGTGTGAGATGTTGATAGTGGGGAGGTTGGGGTGGCGGGGGAGGGAACAGGGGTACATGGAAACTCTGTACTTTCTGCTGAATTTTGCTATGAACCTAACACTGCTCTAAAAAATAAGTCTATTCAGAAAATATAGATGATAGCTAGATAGGTAGATAGAGTTAGACAGATGAACCTTACTTCAGCCCTTTGTGTATATGGCCTATTGTGAGCACACATTTGTCTGGGTTACAGAGGAGTGGGAAGGACATGCGAAGTGGAGAGGGAGATTAAGAGAAAAGCCTTACAAAAACCTTGTGCTGGCTTCCAGCACAGGTGAGCTGGGGAAAAGCCACAGGCTTGGGTTCTGTTACTCAGCAGGCCACAGAAGAGACACTGGTCTGGTCAGAAGCACTCACTGCCAACAGTGGAAAAGCAAGCATGCTAGCTAGTCCCTCATACTGGGAAAGAAAAAGAAATAAAGATGTTCCCATGGTTGGAGACACTGCCTTCCATAGTGTGGGTCATTCGTTCCACGGCCTTCCATTGGATTTTCGGGTCTGTGAGTCCCAGGTTAGACAAGGCACAGAGAGCTACTGGCATTAGAATCACTTTATAAAAATTCAGATTCTCAGGCCAGTGTCCCAGAAAACCAAATTCAGTAGTTCAGGAATAGGGTCAAGGAATCTGCATTTTCACAAAGCATTCTGGTGTGCAGCCTGGACTCAGAACCACAAAACCTTGTGGCTGAGGGAGCCCACATGCCTGATGCCAGGAAGGGAGTGGAGAGAGGAGGAGGAAGACGAAATGGAAGGGCGTCTATCTGATGTTGCTGGTTGCAACTAAAGGATATTCTTCTGGAGAAGCATTATTTATCATGGTAGCTAAATGCCAAGGGACCATTAGTTTTATACCTCAGAGATTTTTTTGAGCATACCTGAGAAGCACCAATGCAGAATTGAGTCAGCAAGAAAATTTGCTCCAGTTCAAGACAGTGAATTCTAAACAACTTACTTATCAAGGAAGGTGGCAGTTATCTTTAATTCTCTAGTTTTAGATTTTTGACCTTTGAAAAGTTGGGACTTCCACTGCAAGATGGGCTGGCCCTTACCTGTGACCCTGTCCTGATCATGAGATTTGTCCCTTCTTTTGAGACAAAGTCATCCTCTCCACCCTCTTTCTTCTCTCTATCTGTCCCAACTTGGTTCCCTTCCAACTCCTTCTCATTGTTCCCCTCTTCCTTTAGGGTAGCTAACTTGCCAGACACTGGGTTTATTCCTTCAAATGAATGATCTTATTTATGCTTCACAATAACTCTGTAAGATTGGTGCTGTACTTATCCATGTGTTACAGATGAAGGAAGGTGGGGGGGGGGGTTAGGGTCCCAACAGATGAAGTAATTTGCCAAAGGACACCCTGTTAAGTGGCTCTACTCCTACCTTGATCTATTGTTCTGACACCTAAGATCCTGCTTAGGCCTCCTGCTCAGAACACCAGTTCCTGCAGCCCCAGAGCTCTGCATTGCTTTCTGAAGCTGTCTACACAGACTTGAATCTTGACCTTGAACCCCAGCATGGAGGTTGGTGCACAGCAGCCTGACAGCCGATGTCCCTGTTGCTGACTGACTGCCTCTCTGTGTCTCAGAACACTGTCTGATCCTACTCATTCTCTGCTTCCTCTCACTACGTGTGGATTTCATTCTATGAAGGCAGGATCCCCAGGTCCCTGACCAGCCTTCTATTGCCAGTCTAGGTTGCTGAGGATGTGCCAGAAAAATGCATGCTGTTTACTTCTAGAAAGGGCTTTTGACTTTGCTCTGAGCCTTCTTTTCCCCGGTCACATACTTTTCCCTAATTGGCCTTCCAAGGGTGAGGAGTCGATCCAAAAGAAGTCACCTTAGTACAATTATTAAGAGTAATCCCTTTAATCCTCTGCCTACCTAAAAGCTTCATCCACCACTAGAGCGGCAGCGCCCCATTCTGTTTCCCAGATTAGAGGTGCCCAAACTGTGGCCAGTATAACTGTGGTCTGAAAACTTTCAAGTGGTACACGGACAAGTGTTGTTTTAAGGGTATCCATTTCCAGATCCTCAACTTTTATAGGTACTTCCTCCTAAAGGCAGTTTGCCTGAGGACGATCCTGCATTTACATCAGACGTTCTCCCATTTTGTATCCTTTACCCATCCCAAAACTTACTGTGAAGCTTTGCCCTGGGTAAAAGAAAAAAAACCTCCTGGGCAACAACAATAAAAATACTAAAGTATCAATTTGGGGGAAACTTTGATGATAAATAAGGCAACTTAACCCATAGATATTTCTGGCATTCCTGGTCTTATAAGAATTTCTGTTAAGGGAGAAGAAACAAGGATATTCTGGCTCCTCTTAGGAGGTTCTGAATTAGAACATAAGGCAGAATAGAGTGGCCGGAGCAACAGCAGTTTTTGCTTAATGACTTCGCCTCTTGCATCTGCCTGTTTTCAGAGAATGCATCATTTTGGAAGGACAGTACTGTGAGAGCAAAGCTAAGTGACCTGCAAACGGAATGACCCAAACACCTTTTCTTACATATTTTCAACTAAGCAGTTCTTTTCAGCTCTTCTCGATACTCATCCCTAGCACAAGTCATCGACTAGAAAGAAAAAGACTTCAGAGAAGCCAAGGTAGACAACATTAGTGACGCTCATTCTTTTCTGTGCAATGGGAATATTTTCCAGTACCACCAAGTTTCTAAAATACATTGGGAAAAAAATTCCACTGTTAAATTTATTTTTTTCAGATTCAGTTACTGTTATTCAATAAGGTAGTTAGAACCCGTTTGTCAAGTCATATAAAATATTTATTTATGATCAGTCACCACCTTATTTTATTTTATAAAAAGATTAATATTTTCTACTTCCTTTACCAAAAAATAAATTATATGCTAGTTCCAGACCAATCCCTTTTAAGGAGTATCTTTCTTTTTCATTAAATGTATATGAAATTTTTGATTATGATTTCTAACCAGACTAATGGAATCATTTATGATTTTTGTATTCGATTCTTACTCAATTATTCCTAAAATTTCAACAGCAGAGTTACACACACACACACACAAAATTATTGAAAGAATATAATTTCACATCTTTTATTACTTTTGTTTCACAAAAATTTATAATCCAAGCCACATATTACATTACATTAAAGAATAAGAAAAGCACATTGGTTTTTCATTTATTTTTATAAATTATTAAAAATTGATAAATGAATTATGTTAGATCTACATCATTGACATCTTGACTACATTTAACAATTCACCTTAAAAGGTACATTCCATCATATGTTTACAATATTTCTTAAAATGAATATTAATATTTACTTGAATGGAAAAATGAAGTTAGAATTTTTATGACAGAAATTAAATCTGATTTGCCTGATCTGTTTGACAATAAGACTTTGATACTTAGGCTACCTGGTGAACTTTTTTCCATAAAAATCTGCAGCTCTAACATTTGCAGAAAAATATATGTAAGTGTGTTATGAGATAAAAGCATTTTATCAAAAAAATATTGTACTGGAAAGGGTATACTGAATTTGAAACATTCTAAATTTTCCCAATTCTTTTTTTAGTATATGAGGCTAAACAAAATGCCTTTAAGTGAAAGAGTAACAAATAAAAGTAATAGTGATATAATATGATTTTTGTATACTTCCCAGAAATTGAGAAAATAAATTACTTTAATGACTGTAAAATATCCTTTCACAAGTCAGGTGGTTCCCAATACTTTACTTTCAATAAAATTGATGGAGACAATATATTTGCTAGCCAATCATCAAAAATAATTTTGGATAATAGACAATTGGCCTTCATATAGTGAATTTTTAAAGTACACAATTAAATGGCTTAAAACTCTGTATACTTACAGAGTTGTGCAGCCTCCACAACAATCAATTTTAGAATATTCTTTTCATCCCCAAATGAAAAGAAATCTGGCACCCCTAGCCATGGTCCCCAACCCCCCATATTCCTCCTTACCCTCATTGCCTGGCAACCACTAATCTGATTTCTGTCTGTATAGATTTGCCTGTTCTTGACATTTCACTTAAATGGAATCTTACAATATGTGGTCCTTTAGGACTGATTTCTTTCACTTAGCGCATTGTTTTCAAGGTTGTACGTATCAATATTTCATTTCTTTGTATTGCTTAATAATATCACATTGTATGAATATAGCACATTTTACCCATTCATCAGTTTGTGGACAGTTGGGTTATTTCCACTTCTTGTATTATGAATAATGCTGCTGTGGACATTCATGTTCATGTTTTGCACGAACCTAAGTTTTTATCTCTCCTGGATATATAGCTAGAAATGGAATTGCTGGGGCTGGCCCCATGGCTCACTCAGGAGACTGTGGTGCTGGTAGTGCTGAGGCCACGGGTTTGGGTCCTATATAGGGATGGCCGGTGTGTTCACTGGCTGAGCGTGGTGCAAACCACACCATGACAAGGGTTGCAATCCCCTTCCCGGTCAGGAAAAATAAAAAAAGAAATGGAATTGCTGGGTCATATGGTAACATTAACCTTTTGAAGAAATGCCAGACTGTTTTCCAAAGAGGTTGCACCATTTAATGTTCCCAGCAGCAGCGAATAAAGGGCTTCCAATTTCTCCACATGCTTGACAACATCTATTGCTATCTTTTTTATTATAACCATCCTAGTAGTTGTGAAGTGTTATTTCACTGTGGTTTTGATTTGCATTTCCTTGATGACTAATGATTTTGAGCATCTTTTCATGTGCTTTACTGGCTACTTGCATATCTTCTTTGGAGAAATGTCTATTCAGATCATTTGCCCATCTTTAAAATTGGGTTATTTGGTTTTTTATTAATGAGTTGCAAGAGTTCTTCATATATTCTAGATACAAGACCCCTAGATATATTATTTGCAAAAATTTTCTACCAACTATATGATTTTTCTTTAACTAAAAAAGAGTTTTAAAAAATTGAGTAGCATTGCTATAACAATACTCCTTCCACTCCCATCTGTTTATTAAATGAGGTTTCTCAGCCCTTACATTTACAAAATAAAATATAGGAATAGAATTGATCTTGAATTCTACTTAAGTTATTATTTATTTTGGATACAGAGAATATAAAAACCCAGTCTTATCCATCTTCAATAATAATTTTTTATTATAAATTTTCATTAAAATTTACTTTTTGTGTTTTTTAAATTTATATAAATTTATAATATATTTATGTTGTTTTATCTATTATGAAATAACAATTCTAATGATCAGTTAATCTAGAAGAAACTTTTAAAAATTAGAGCTTTATTTGATCCCTGTACCAGCTAGCAAAAATAAATAAATAAATGGAGCTTTATAGCCTTAGTATATTAAACAAATTATAGGAATTTATTTCTTTAAGTTTATTTATTAATATTATTATTTTTTACATTCTAAGATGTTGCAGAGCGTGGGGAGGAGAGAAGAGTAGGGGGAAAGGAACAGGGTGGGAGCAGGAGCATGGAGGAAGGGCGTGGTTGAGACCCATGGCACCCCCCTCATTCCTGCAGGGGAGACCAGGGGGCTTCCAGCAGTGGCTTGGTCATTGCTGGGCTGGATGCAGATGTCAGGGGGGTGTGTGGCTGAAGCCCTTGGCCCCCCACCACCCCGGCTCATAAGACAAGGGGGCTCTCAGGAGCCTGCAGTACTTCTTGCAACAGCTTGGTGGTCATCGCTGGGCTGGTTGCGAATGTTGGGAGACATGGCTGAGGCCCATAGCCCTCCCACCTCCGTGGCTTGAGAGCCCAGGGGGCTTCTGGTCCTCTTAGTTTTTATAGGTGTTCTTTGGTGATCTGAGACCTTTACTAGTTAATATCAAACTTTGTCTGATTTGTGGATACTTTGTTTTTTCTTTCAGTTCTGTGTTGGATTATTCGCTGTTCCTACCACTTAAACTCTGCACTGGAACTAATTTGTTGTGCTTTGCTTACTTCTAAAATAGGGGAACTTCCTGTGGGGACCAGCACTTGAGCTATGTAGTTGATCTAAATTGCTGCTTTGCTGCTGATTCCCTGGGGAAGGCTTTTTGTGCAGCTCAGGTTTTAATGGTTGACCTTATAAGTATTTCCAGGTCTTGTGAGTTCCAGTACACCCGGGTTGTGTGGAAAGTCTGGTCTCGGCCTGAGTCTTTTCAGCAAACTGCACCCCCTGCAGATCTGTATTCCTGATCAGTCTCCACTGAGTGGTCCTGTGCTGATTGGGGGGGCAATTAGCTGTGCCCTAATATTCCCCTCGTGGCCTCTCTCCCCCGCCACCTCTACTCCAAACATTTCCCATGGGATGGGCCATGGCTGGTCCCTTGAGATGACTCACAGGCCTCTGAGTAGCTCCTTTTTTCAGTTGTTTGTGGCTCCTCACCCCATGTGTGTCCATGGGAACCCTGTTAGTGGTTGAAGAAGAGGGCCACCAAGGCCCTCTTCTCCCCTCCTGCCTCCAAGCAACTTAATAGGAAGGGCACAGCTGTGGCTTTTGCCAGCTCTTGCTCTATGTGCTCACCAGGGCCAGCCTTGAAGCGGCCAGAGCTCAAAATGGTGGGAGCAATCCTTTCTTTCTCTCATTGTGGCTTCTCTTGCCATCATGAACTCCATAGATTTCTCCTTGTCTTCCCCTGAGATCTAGCAGCCCCAGCTTGGCTGTCGTTGCTTTTTAATAGTTATAAATTGGTTGATTTGTGGGAGAGAGTGACGCTGGGGATTATCTATTCTGCCATCTTGACTGGCCAGAATTTTAATTTATATAAATTTTTGTTTCAGATAGTACTGGGAGGATCAATAAAAGATTCTCAGCATAAAAATATTTACAATAAATATTAACATTTACAACATGCTAGAATTCAGACTCTGAACTATTTAATTTTATATTGAAATTCTACAAGGGGATACCAGTTTTTCAAAATTCTTTTAAGGTGGTAGGTATGTGAACAAAGGAGTGTGAGAATCATTTTTCTAGTAGTCTATACCTTTCTGTCCCTGATCCCCATCCAGCCTCTAAACTCTAAAGTACCCTCACCTTATCATAACACTCCCTGTTATATCACTGTTTTATTTTCTTCTCAGTCCTTACCTCTGCTAAGGTTTGGAGAGTGCCAGGCAGGAGGAGAGGTAAAGTTGGAGAGGTATTTTACCCCAACTGCAATGGTAAGCCACTGACGAGTTTTAAACAGAAAATAATATGATCTGGTTTATATTTTAAATCAAAAATCACCCTGGCTACTGTGATAAAAATGGATTGTATGGGGTTGAGAGGAAAGGTTCAAGAGAAGCAGCAGAGAAACCAGTTAGGCTACTGTGGTAGAGGCCAGAGATCATGTTGACTTGGACTTAGAGATGGTTATCAAGTGGGAAGAGTCAAAATATACTTAGGAGGTGGATCTGACAGAACTTGTTAAAGATTTAGATATGAGTTGTGAGGAAAAGACAAGAATCAAGAATGATTCCTAGGAACTTAGTTTTGAACAATTGGGTGAATGATGCAGCAGATTTAAAGATTTTGTTTGGGGACATTTGAAACCTCTATCGAAACAGTTAAGTGACATTCAACATTAAGGCATTAGACACATGAATCTGGAATTCGGGAGTGTCAGGTCAGGGCTAGAGATAAGAATTTGGGAGTCAGGAGCATATGGATAGTACTTAAAACCATTGTGGTAGGTTGAATAATGGTCCTCCAAATGTCATGGAAACCAGAGTTTCAAGATAAGAAGAGTGGTCAACTGTGTTGAATGCTGCTGAGAAGCCGATTAAGAGGTTGAAGAAATGGCTGTTGCATTAGGCAAGATAGAGGTTGTTTGACCTTGTCTAGAGCAGTTCCAGTGGAGTGGGAGATTTAGGAAGGTTCTTCAGATTAGTTTAAGAGAGAATGGGAAATGAGGACATGGGAATTGTGAATCCAGACAACTTGTTTGAGAAGTTTCTTGAGAAGAACAATGGAGAAATGAAGGAGGATTTGTAGCCAGGAGAGTTTTGTGTTTATTTTATTTTTAAAATGGGAGATAGCAGTGCACATTTGTATGCCAATGGGAAAGATCCAGTGGAAAAGGAAGAAATGGTGCAACATAGAGAGTGAATAAGCATAGGATCCTTAGTGAGGGAAGAAAGGTCTACTTGGCCTGGCTTTGAATAGGAGCAGAGTCTTTTTCCACTGTTACAGAAGAAAGGCAGAGACTACAGGTAGACATGCAGTCAGGCTGATGGATTTGCTGACATAGAGATGACACAGTTTCTATCTGATTGCTTCCACTTTCTCATTAAAGTAAGAAGAGAGATAAAAGACTTACTAGAGACTGAAATTGTGAACCTAGAGTGAGACTAATCAGCATGTTTGTGCAATTTTCTCCTGCAAAGTTCAAAGCAGGTATTGAGTAGGGGAAGAGTTGTAATAATCAGTACTGGGGTTTTGTCTGCCAAGAATGAGAAAGGGGCAAGGAAGATACGTGTGTTTGCAAGAGACTGTCAAGATAGTGGAGTCTGAGAGCGAAGTGATGAGAGGAGGGAAGAGGCCACAAAAAAGGGATAATGGATAATAATATAATGGAAACCCTATATGATGGTTACTGGTACTAGGCACTCTTTTTAGCTTATTACATATAACAACATGTAATCTTACAACTACACTGGATAGTGAAAAGTGTTGTGCTCATGGATTAGAAGTCTCCCATGAGGTCAAAGAATCATTGGGGTGGAAATATTTGAATCAATGAACCTGGGGGTTAGGTAGACAGACTGATTTGGGCATAAATTGACCTCTGTCTTATAACTTTGTGACTACACGAAAAGCATTCACCTCTTTGACTTTCTGTGGCATAATCCAATAACAACCTCCCCTTTTCTTTTTTTAGCCAGTTGTGTTTCTGTTACCTGCAACCAAAGGTCCTGACAAACACAGGAAAGAGTGCTGCAGTATGTGGCAGACAGTGAATGCTCTACAATTACTAGCTCTCATCTCTTTCCTCTTCCAGCATTGACTGCCCAAAGGCAGTAGATGTCTCTTGCATCATTCCAAGAGCTTGACCTTGTGCTGGGCACAGTAGAGATGTGCTCTGAGAATACAGTTGTTCTCCAAAACAAAAAGGTTAAAACTCAAGCTCCCAAACAAGACCTTCCTTGACATGTCACCTGCCATTATATCCAGCCCAGTCTCCTGACCTTTCTCTTTTCTCAAAATTGGCCCTCTAGCTACGAGAGTCTTCCAGAAGAGACTAGGCATTCTGCAATTTCTAACCCCTTGCACATGCTGTTTTCTCTGAACTTATCACTCTCAAACTCCCTATGAGCTTTTCCTGCTCCAGAAAACCCTCCCTGACTTCTCAGCCAGATGTGGGTGAGGGTTTCTGGTTCTCACTGCACTTCACAGTACCTACATGATGGCAGCTGCCACACAGCATTGGACGGTTTCCTTGAGTGCCTGTCCCACCTGAGGATGATGTGGCAGGTCCCTAAAGTGCATCCCTTCCTACCAAGGACAAGGTGCATCAGGCTATGGTCCATACTCAGCTCCTGTGATGTCTTCATCTTCACCTCTTTCTGCAGAAAGCCTCGCTAGGCTGCTCCAGCTGTACTGAATTTCTTTTACTTCGCTAACAACCATGCTAGGCCTGCCTCCAGGCCCTTTACTCACTCTCTTCTCCAACACTCTTCAAACCCATGTAACTTGTCTGCTCTTGCTCACCCTTCAAGACTCTATTTAGATTATGCCTCCTCTGGGCAGCTTTTCTGGCACAATCCTCCCTACTGCAGGTCAGGTTATGGACTTATCCTGTGTTACCACAGGCCCTGTGTACCCCATCATAACTCTGCCATCATCATTGTCCTGTCATGGCCTGTTCTCTTAGCTGCCTCTAGCAATCTTTGAGACCCTTCACACTTCAGAGGTCTGTTCAAAATCTGTTTCCACTGCCTACCATTAGGCATTAGTTATTGAATATTTCTCAAACGAATGACAAGATAGAGATTCTGGCTCTTTGGAATTGAAGGTCAGACTCAGGGTTGTGGTGACCCCACCCAGGTTCTAACTCCCAAAAGGCTTGGTGTGGGGCAGCCAGTTGCCACCTCTTCCATAACTTTAAGGGAGTGAAAAGATGCTCCCATGAGGGAAGGTGTTTGGCTCATAACTGTCATTTGCCACCAGTACTGAGAGGACCTATTGTACATGAAAGCACTTAAAAATGTCATTTGTAAGCCTCACAACAACTGCTGAGATAGTTGTTATTTTCCTCCATTTAACAGGTGGAGAACCCGAGACTCAGAAAAGTGGAATGCTTTGCTTTAGGTCACACAGCTGTCAAATACCCGAATCCCCTTTTCGAGGTCCTTACAGAATTTCTGCAAAGATGGGAGGTGGTAAAGACTTTCCCTTTGTGCTTTGAGACAGGTCCTTTGTACCATAGTGCCGTAGGTGCCAAACACCTGCCTTAGAAATGCGTTTCCATGAGACCTGTCCCACTGCCTGCCCAGCTCTGACATATTGTTTCTCTGACTCCCAGAGCTCTGCCAGACCAATCATACCACATAGCCCATGACTACCTTTGAGTTAGCTTAACTCTGGGAAAGTTCAGAGGGAGTTAATTATCACACAATGAGTGACCCCCACATGCCAGGCTTTGTGCCTGGCACCTAATATCCAATCACTAATCACAATAACTGTTACTTTCCCCCCCCTCGGATTTGTCACCCCTGGGTGACGGAGGTGCAAAGGATTACTCAAAGCTCATCTCTTCTGAGCAGTGAGAGGCCCCGAAGTGGTTAACTTCCCTGGGAACGCTCCCTCCAGCGAGAGGCAACCCTTCCTTGGGAAATTTAACCCCGAATTGGGGTTCTCTTTCTGCATTTATTTTCCAGACCAGGAAGTTACAGGAAGAGAACATAGGTGGGGTTATAGTTTAACAATATAGGCTGGTAACTTTCAGTGAAACAAGCCAGAGGACATTCCAGTAGAGCGATCAACAAAAGCTTGATCTTAGCAAACATTCCTTCTTACAGCAATTTCTCAGTATCTTTACATAACAATCAATAACTAGTCTGTCTTTGAGCCAGCAACCTGCTATGCCACAATCCTTATCTTGCAACAGAGACTTGTAGCCTGAAGGAAATTTCCAGTCCTCCGCAAGGTCAATATTTGAAACTGCAAGGCTTTGGAAAACCAGGCTCTGCAAAGTACATATGCTTTTTAGTATATTACACAAATAACTGTGTCCACTGTCTCTGGAGCAAGTAAAAAGGCTGGAGTGCTGGGGAATGGAAAGAAGTCAGGACTAGGAGGAGGCAGGGTCTGGGTTCAAATCCTGGAGGTAAAGGGGTGTTTAGCCCTAACTTGGGGCCAAAGTAACCCTGAGCTAGTACCTTAGCCATCTAAGAAAACGAGGAGTTTGACAACACAGATGATCTCTAAGCTCCCTGAAATAGGCCTGCATGAGAGATTCTCTTCTTTCCCCGTCCCTGACGCGCCTATACCAGGCACCAGTCTGACCCAGGAAGTGGCGACGTCCTGCTCAGCCAGGGGCTGCCCCTCCGTTCCCCGCCTTAAAGGCCAATTCAGCCCCTAACTCGGCCAATGGTTCGGAGGCCATTGAGCTCCCCAGGCCCCGAGCGTTGGGAAGTGGGCGACAGGTCATTCCAGGACGAGGGAGAGGAGGGAGGCACCAGGAGACTACAACTCCCGGGAGGCCATGGGGTGCCTCCCGAAGGCTGAGCCTGGTGCATGCTGGGAGAAGGGACCTCTCCGCCGAGCTTCCTTACGGTGGCTAAGCCAGGTAACCCGCACGCATGCTCAGTCACGGCCCAACTACTTCGGCTTCTTTCCATCATGCAGGCCTTTTCTCTTTCCGGTCTTGCTGAGGCACGTTTTTCCCCGCCCCTTTTCAGGCAGTGGGGGAGCGGGGCCTCTCACAAGCGCGTTCCCAGGGGTGTGTACACGCGCGTTCACGAGAGATTCAAAAGGGAGGGACTAAACCCTGGGTGTGGAAGGCAAAAAGTGCAGGAGACCGCGGGGAACGGAAGGCGCATGCGTCCCAGTGGTGCACTGGGTCCTGGAGCTGCGGAGGGGCGGGCGGAAATGGACCGCTGGGCTGACGCGCGCGCATTGGGCCGCCAGCGCCACGCCTCCTGTTGCAGGTTTCCCCTCCTCCCTCGCCACCCTCCCGGAAGTGGAGCCGCCCTCGCGCCCACCAGCGGCCACCCCCTGTGGCAGGCCCCGCCCAGTGGCCCCGCCCCCAGCTCTCCGCCCCCTCCGCTGGTGGTGGCGCTGGGTTGCAGCCCCGGTTGTGGCGGTTTTGGTGCCCGAAGCCGGGAGCGCCGAGTCGTTCCCAAGAGAGGCGGCCAGGCTATGATCGCCGGTCTCCAGCGTCCCGCTCCCGTCAGCCAGCGTTCTCGTCTCAGCCTGTGCCCGTGCCGGAGCCGTCTCCCCAGCCCGGCCCCGCGGCGCGGCTGGCTTCGGCGCCCCTGGCGCGCCCCCTCCTCCGATGGCGGCGGAGATTCAGCCCAAGCCGCTGACCCGTAAGCCGATCCTCCTGCAGCGGGTCGAGGGGTCTCAGGAGGTGGTGAATATGGCGGTGATTGTGCCCAAGGAGGAGGGCGTCATCAGCGTCTCGGAGGACAGGTACGGACTGCTGCCCCTCCGCCTCGAGGAGGGACGGGCCGGCGGTCCCTGAGCCCGCGTCGGGGGCTGTGCCTTCAGGTCGGCGCGAGTGTAGAAGTGTTTCCCCAGGTTTCATTATAACGCGCATCCTGGTGGTGCCTGTGTCCGGCTGCGCGGCTCCGGGAAGCGGAGTCCGAGCGGCGGCGTGCGCTCCGGCCTCGCCCGTAGCCGGGTAGCCCTCAGGCTAACGGTGCGCCGGCCACTGGACCTTGGTCCAGCCCTGAGGCCGGGAGGGTGGAGAGGGAGGAGCCGCCCGGCCCTGCAGGTGTGTGCGTGGGGAGGATGCTCCGAGCCGCCTCTGCAAGATAACTAAGGTTTTTTGGATGCTCTCTGGTACAGTTCTTACGGCTTCAAACTAGAAGGCAAATTCCACTCCCTTCTCCCAGACATTCCCACCGAATCTGGATACCGGACACTGAATTCGATAAATATTCAAAGTTGTGAAAAGAGTAACTTTGGGCTTCTGCGTGATGCCTTCTTTACTCTCTCCTTTTCTTATCTCTTGGAGCTCAAGGAGAAGCGCCTAGAACTTGCAAGGGACCCCTGCTGCAAATAGCTCTTGAGTTCCTTCCCTTTGCTTGCTTCCTTTCTTTTTGCCTAATTTTGCTTAATTTGCAGAAGTGGAGCCAATTGTTCTGCCTTCAATATTCTCCTTGTTTTTGCGTTTTCGCTTTAACTTAATGTCCTTTAATATGCAGAAATAAGGCTGACAAAGCTACTTTCCAGAGGACTACTGCTTGAATATAGTAGTTACGGTCATTTATCTGGAATTGTTACTTTGATAATATCTACAAGCATTCTAAAAAATGTAACACTGGAGAGGTACATGACAAGGGGCTTTTACTTTAGAACAGTAGTTAGCTTTTCTTAATGTAAATTCAAATCATGCTGAGGTAGAGAATATTTTTCCTTGGTGACTCCTAAAATTGCGGAGATAAAGCAACAAAGTATTCATTATTGTCTTTATAGTCATTTCAGCAGTTTGCATATAGTGTGGCCTGAAAAATTTTGCTTGATAAGTTTCTTCATATCTTAGGTTTTTCAGTATAACTGGGAAGGGTATATTAATGACATGTTCGTGTCTACACCACACTCTATTCAAATGGCGCCTGATTGATTTCCCATGCAGATCCAATGGAAAACGTTGTAAACATAAACCAATGGCAAGTAGTCTGCAATGAACAGAAGAAATTCACTGCAAAAATCGAATACATGGTTGTAGGAGCATTTTGAAATTCACAAAGAAGCTTATGAGAGTGTTTAATTTTTCCGTAGAGGCACAATTCTATTAAAAGAGACTGGTTCTGGACCTAGAAATTCTTTTCTTTCTTTCTTTCTTTTTTTTTTTTAAAGATGACTGGTAAAGGGATCTTAACCCTTGACTTGGTGTTGTCAGCACCACGCTCTTCCAAGTGAGCCAACCGGCCATCCCTATATAGGGATCCGAACCCGTGGCCTTGGTGATATCAGCATCACACTGTCCCAAGTGAGCCACAGGCCGGCACCCCTGGATCTAGAATTCTTTGTCATAGAATTGTTTTTGTGGAATATATTCCATAAAATACATTGAAGGAGTATATTGATAGACATCACTTTCCCAGTCTTTAATTACTAGAAATGAAACTGATTGATTCTTAACTGCTGTAGGAAATTCATGAGTTCACTGAATCAATTAAGAGAAGGAGAAAGGTACTTAAACCTAAGCTCCTTTAATATTAATTTTGAAACTTCTGATTCCTATTCCATTGCATTTACCTTGAAAGAAACATGGGGTATATTTCCAAGTGGAGAAGCTGAAGTATATACATGAAAGAAACTGAGGAATAAATTTCATTTGATTATAGATCAAAAGAAAGGCAATGTTTAGCTATATCTTAGCTTAATTTTCACTTTCCTAGCTTACAATATAAATAATAGAAAAAAAATTTTTAATCACAGAGTCACTGTTAAATAGATAAGGTGCACACATTGTCCAAGATTATTATTTACATTTATTTATTATTACTCAAATTGGCAAGTTTGTGCTGCTTAGGGTCATATACTCAAACATGAAAATAACTTTATTTAGAGCTCAGTTTCAGTTGTAATTTTCATTAAAAGAAAATTGATCTGTATTCTTGCTTTTCAAAATCCGATATTAATGTCACTTGATATAATTCTAAAGATATGACAATAGAATATTGATTTTCATCAAAACCTACAAAGCCATTACCATTAACTGCTTCAGCTAGAAATTACTAATTTTCATTCCTGAACTGTATAGTTAAACTACAAATAATGTCCCATACCTGAATGTCAGTGTCCCATAAGTTCTTATGAAACTCTGGTTTGTCTTTTTGACTTGTGACTCCTTATAGCCTTTATCTGTACCTTTGAAAACACTTAACATTTTCTATTTTAAACAGTCTCATATGTACTTCATATCCATTTTATCTTCTTTTCTGTGAGTTCCCTGTGGAGCTTTGTGTGTCTTATTCATTGCAGTATCTTTAGGGCCTGATATAGTGCCCGGTACACAGTATGCCCCCAGTACACATTTGTTGTATCAGTGACTGATCTTTTTTATTTGTTTGTTTTTGCTATTTACGAAAACACAGCATCTTACCTATTGTAGACATTTAATTGATATTTGTTGAATGAATTTTATGATGACCTATGAAAGGCTTATTTGGACACATTTACACTTGTATGAAACATATTGGACTGGATGCCTTAAAACTCTGAAAGTCCATGCACTCCTTCATTCCATCAACAAACATTTGCTTTCCTCTTGTGTTCCAGTCACATGTGTAGACGACAATGATAAAAATGGCAAGTATTTTCAAGATACTCACCCTTTAGAGGAAAGACATTTTAGAAGAATAGTTCTCAATGAAACAAAGTTACTATCTCCAAGATTTGATAGTGAAAAGAGAATTTTTATTTATTTATTTATTTATTTATTATTGTTTTCTTTAAAAAGATGACCAGTAAGGGGATCTTAACCCTTGACTTTGTGTTGTCAGCACCACACTCTCCCAAGTGAGCCAGCCGGCCATCACTATATAGGGATCCGAACCCATGGTCTTGGTGTTATCAGCACCACACTCTCCCAAGTGAGCCACAAGCCAACCCTAAAAGAGAATTTTTAGATAGGGAAGAATGGCTGGATTTCTTGTCTTTATTGTCTCCTAAATTTTATTTTCCTTTGGAGGATTCTTTCACTTGGATTACCATTTTCACCCTCTAATTGCCCTCACTAATAGCTGATAATACTCAAATCTTCAAGCCCAAGAATGAATAAAAACCCTTGCCTTCAAGTTCATCTTAGCACAGTGAAGACAGTCTAGAACTTTACTTGATACCAAAGATAGGAGGAAATATAAGGGAATATAAGAAATATAAAAACAATCAAGTAGAGATTTCTGGTTCTACCATAATGCAGAGCCTGTTCCTGGAACTCACCAGCCTTGTCTGAGTCTATCTTCTCTTTGGTTGTAGCTAGGTTCTATTATCTCCCAAAGACACAGCAAACTTTGGTGCTTTGGATTCCTCATTTCTCAGCTTCTTTTTGGACTTTTTTCTGTGTGAATGCCATTTTAACTTTCCTTGCTTAAGAGCTTCATCTCAGGTATCTCCTCTGTTTTGATCAAGTCTGCAGCTTGACCACGTATCTAGTTTGCAGCTTACCAGGGACTCCTTTGTTTAGTGGCAGCCTCTTCAAGCGAAGAAAGCCAGGACGGACCTTCTCCAGGTGGGACCCAGCCCCCTCGGGACCTTTATCTTCGTAGGTTCTTTGTATGCATGTCTTAATACAAGTCAGCAATCTTAGCATTCATCCAGAGTGTTTCAGCAACTAGGTAGTTTCTATTAGGCAGTTACGGGAAATTGTTCCCTCCTCAGAAGTCAAGACAGTGTGCTGAAGACAGATACAAACATCGTCCTTTTGGGTTGCCAAGGAATTTCCTCTGCTTGTGGTATTTAAGGAAGACCAATGGTCTCTTCTCCAGATGGGTCTCGCAGGAAGAGTAGGAGTTTATTTGAAAAAGCTAAGTTAGAGGAAAGGGCTTTCTAGGTAGGGGAGAAAGAAAACTCCCATTCATTGAGAATCACTAGAATGACCTGGTTAAGGGTCTAGACTCTGGAGCCAGTCACTTGAGTTCAGAAGTCAGCTCTGAGTGTTGTCACACTTTGAGGAATCTGGAAAATAAGTGTCTCCAGGGGAGTAACTATGATAGCAAAAATTACTGAAACCTCAAGGTGCAAGAATTTGGGACTCTTTTTCTGTATAAAAAGACCTGTTTGTGGTCATGGGGCATGGTGCAGGAGGCTGTGGGAGAGGGAAATGTAAGGGAGCGGGCTGTGGGGAACTGCTTTCTTGTATTCTGATTTTGTTCAGGATCAATTTATGAAACATAGTTAGCTGCATTCTGTGTAATACATGGGGTAAAGTGCATGCAGTGGGTAAAAAGGGGCAGGTTTTTATCTCAGTATGAGGAGATCTGATCCTCAGTGCCTAGCACAAAGGAGATATGCAATATATGTTCCTTGAATGAATTAAGCAATGGCTGGTTCATTCATTACCTGTTTGAGCTGGAATGGGTGTGAGGAGGTTGTGAGTTTCCATGAGCAAAGATATTCAAGTTGAGCCTGAGAGAAGTTTAGCAGCTTGCTTTAGGCCAGGCTAATACTTCAGCATGGGATGGGGGTAGGAATGGGCTGGGACAAGAAAGGGTTTGGACTTTTTCTATCTCTAAGGCCTTTTTTTCCAACTCTGAACTACTATGATTCTAAATGGCCATGACTACTTGACTGTTTCTTGAAAAGATAGGTTACAATTTCATATTATCTGGTAAATCCTCTTGGTATTGGTTCATTTACCATTAATTCTTTTCATTGTAAAATTGCACTTTCTCAGTTCTCTGCTTCAACCATTAGTTTCACTATAAGTAGACCTTGGCTCATTTCAGTTGATTGAGCTCCTGATGGAGTTTTATATACCATGTATTTTATTACATTTGCATAATTTTTTTTTTAAGAAATGCAAATCAAAGTGTTTCCCACAGTGCAAGCATAGTTCTGAAAGTTGAGGACTTCTTAGAGTGATGGAGTCTCTGAACTCAGCAAAATTAGAACCCATCTAAATTAATTTTTGAGGGTGTGAAGTTTCTATTTAATGGCATAAAATTAATAAGCTTTCAGCTGTGCACTTGAGACTCATCACTTGGCAATAATAATTGCTAGTTTCAAGGTCCCAAAGAGGGAGTTTGCTTTGTAAGATTGTTGAAAATTCGACCTTTACTCTGAATTCAAAACATGCCAGCAAAGCTGTCTAGAAATAGGCTGTCTCTGTGTCTCTAAAGGACAAAAACAGACTGACTTTTTAAGGAAAGATCACTATGGAAAACTTGCTTAAGGAGGCTTACTACAGGAGGCTTAGCTTCAAGTGACCACAGAGCTCCTGATGGTTCTGAATTTTCTACTTTCATATTTTTAAACCAGATTCTGCCCAGGACCTGACAGATCTTAATCAGCGTACATTCATCCGGATATTGCAACACTGGAAAATGTTAGGGTGGCAATTCTGACACTCCTAAAATGAGTGATTCTCTGGTCAGGAAATCCTGACCAGCTATCTTATACTTCAAGCATTACTAAGCTTACTTTGAAAAAGAAAAATAGGTAAAAATCATAGGATGTAAGTAGCCAGAAAAGACTTTAGAGGGGCAATCTTTTCCAAGCAAACAAAATCGAAACTTTTAAAAAGGAAATATGACTTTTTACTTTCACAGCATCTTACCCTGACTGTTTTCACTTTGCACTTGGGTTTGAGAGAGACATTTTTTCTGTTGTTGAAAATCATCTTGATGTCATTAAAAATAACATTTTGGGGGAAATTAAAACACTTTGTGGCATTTAGAAATCAGTATGTAAATTGTGACTTAAGACTATTGCAGTAGTGACCTGTTGATATCAGTTAACACTAAACTAAACTGTATACAGTATATACTTACCTGAGAAGACAATGGCCATTAAGCCAAGCTTTTCTTTTCAACTGCAGTATCAGAATAGAAAGAATTCAAAAGAAGGCAACACTCACTTATTTTTATATGACTGGGTCTCCCAAGGAGAGTGCCGGAATTAACCTAGAAATTCTCTAACAAAAAAAGTAACTTCTCTTGTACAACTTCAGCAAGCAGTCTCATTAACTCTGTTTTTTTTTTTAAATGACGGGGGGCCTCTTTATCCAAACCCTTCATTTAGTCATTTAGTAAAAATTAATTCAGAGGTGTAAGAAACTAACTAATAAGACCAAAAAAGAAAAAAAGTCGTCTGCTTGTCTCTTGGCAGGGAGTGCTGCTTTGTGTTCTTGAGTGCCTTTAAGGATTCTTGGAAAATAACTGAGACTGTAAGTCTGATTTCAGCTCTATTCTGCATTGACCTTGGCATTTCATTACTCCTAAGCCTTAGTTTCTCCATCTGGCAAAGGAGGGGGTTGGATTTCCTAGCTCTGGGACTGTGATGTGCCTATGTAGTGACTACATCTGCAACCACATCATCATAAAATCTCAAGTGGAGGAAAGTGGGCAGTGGGGAAAAAGCAGCATGCTTATGTAAAACTCGGCATTTCGTGGCACAACTGTAAAACGATGCTTCTAGAGCCTTTGGATGGCAGTGGTTATTTATTCCTGGATGGAATATTAAAGAAGTATTTGTTTTCCATTGGTGCCTAATACCCAGTTAAACTGGATTCACTACATGTCTACTTCTAGATGAATCCTTTAGTTTCCAGATACTCAGCAGTTTAGCTCTAGGTGATTTGTTGGCACCCACGTCAGAACCTGGGTTGTCTAGAGTAATGTTTTGGAAACTTTTGACCACAAATCATAGTAAGCAATATATTTAGTATTGCAACCCAAGTCCCACATACTCTCACACATAAACACATATATAACTGAAACAAAAATTATATGAAATGATTTCCTTTTAGTGTGACATGCACACTGATATTTTCTGTTCTTTTACAGCCCTTATAAAATCCTGGTTGTGACTCTTTTGATTACTTTCATGACCCACTAATGGGTTGTGAACAACAGTTTGAGATACAGTCCTTTAGAGGAAGTTTTGAAGTTTGGTTCCCTCTTTTTCTCTCTCTTTGTAGTTTTGGTTTTCTAGAAGATGTAAATGCATTTCAACTGGAGAACCTACATACCACCAGCCTACTGCACCCCTGGCCTACCCTGCCTTTCTCAAATTCCCACCGTGATTACAGAATTGACCCAGTCTGACTGAAAGCCTCTAAGTCAGGAGGTAACTATTTTAAATGCATTCAGCCCAGAGCAAGAAAGTGTTCAGAAAAAACTAGGGATGCAACAAATTGAGCAGTTGTTTGAGTGGCTGCAGTTTGGCTTCTTTTAATATGTTCATTTATTACTGAGTGAGGACTCCAAAATGATGAATCTCATCTAAATTATGAATGTCAGTTGCTAAACTCTTTGCATGACTATGCTTTTTAGCTGGGCAGATTTACCTATAATGTGGAGCTATTTGGAGACTTTATGCATTTTCCATTAGTTATTAAATTTTTATCTTTCCTCCAATTTCTCAGGATCTACTTACATTCTAAGTAATCATAGAAATATTCCCTCTGGAGTATGTTTGCATTTTAAATAAAGATAATATAACCACAATAAAGTGTAAATGCTCATAAACCTCTTAGCACAATGACTGTTAGTATTTTATATAATTCCTTCTGGCAGTTTTTCTAGTGCAGTTTACAAAAATATGATTATAATCATACACTTTTATATTCTTAACCCCACTCAAAGTTGTGCCAGCAGCTACCTAGTCTTTAACCATCATTTTAAGTGGCTGTATATTTTTCCTTTCCTCCAGTATTCACTCATATTTATTTAATACTTGGACTATAAGTACTTGGCCCTGAATCTCAACATGAGCAAGGCATATCCTCCTTTCAAGATACTAGTAATCTAGTGGATACATCATAATTTATCTATCCCCTATTGTTGGCTATTTACATTATTTTTCATTTTCACTTTTATAAATGTTATTTTGAACATTGTTGTGCATATAGGTGTTCTCCCCCTTTCCTCAAAGTTTTGATTATTTCTTTAGGAAAGATTGTAAGAAGAGTGCCATATTGCTTTCCAGAAGGTTTGTGCTGCTTTAAAATATTTACAATGACATATGACATTGACATATGAGAATATTAGTTTTGCCACATCTGACCAGCCATGGATATTATCATTTTTAAATTCAACTTCATAGTTTGCTTGATGAATGGTGGCCCTTCATTGATGTTTAATTTGTATTTTTTTGGCTGACTAGTGAGTATTTTTCTATTTGCTTGTTTACTTGTTATTTTTCCTTTTGTGTATTGTGTTCCTGTCCTTTGTCAATTTCTCCATTGAAATATCTTGGTTCTTAACAATTTCTTGTACATGTATTCTATAGATATAGTAAGAATATTAACCCTATGCCTGTTATATATCCAGATTTATGTCTTCCACTCTGTGTTTACCTTTTTATTTTTTACATAGAAAACATTTACTTGTCAATTTAGCTATGTATCTGTTTTTTTAATAATTGAAATTTCTTTCATTATTCCCAATTTTTGAAAGTAATTTTCCCCCCAAAGATCCATTGAATATTCATTTTCTTCTCATACTTGTTATATAATTTGATGAAAAAATAATTTTTTGATTTGTTTGGAATGTATTTCATTGGATGGCCTAAATTGGGGAGTGTAAATTATTTTTTCTAAAATTTGGTGTTGATTATTTCAACATCACTTATTGAATGTTCCTTATGTTTTCATTTGTATTTGTGAAACTGCCTTTATCACAGAATTAAATGTTCTTAATCAGCAGAGCCTACTGTGGCTTCTGTTGTGTTTTAGGGATCTCTTTGTCTCTTGTAAGACCAGTTCTGCACTTTAATTATTGTAGCTAATGAGTAATTTTTGACTGCTTAACATTATGTATTTGCAATAATAGTCCAAATCTCTCTGGCCAGGTCAGCTGGTTAATGGGAAAGGAATCATTTGGCTCCAGATATTGGCTCTATCCCAAACTCGAGGATTTCACATTCTGTTTCCACATCTGCAATTTGGGAATAATGGTTCCTCTTATGGTTGCTGGAAGATTTACATGAGATGATCTTCTTGCAGCACCTGGCAATACTTGGAGCATAGATGGTATTCAGTAAAAGTTTGTTTTATTTTTTGTTTATGACACCAGCACACCTCTACATAGGTAACCTTTTTCTGTTGCTGTGGTCCCATTATGGCTTGGCCATTTTAAGAGTAACCTCGGATATACAAAGATTGGGCTATTGAACTTTTTGTTTTCATATAGTTCTGAGCCCCTTTTTCTCTTCCCTGAATATATAAGGATGGTTCCATCTGTCATCTTTTTACCACTTCTCAAACTTGCCCTGTGAAAGCCAGTGGTCAGGAGAGGCGGGTGGTGGGCAGGGGCTGTGTTTTCCTTTGCTGGCTTTTCTTTTTCCATTTGCCATCTTATTCTGAAATGGCGTATCCATTGCCCCACTAGTCTTCCATGTCTTCCATAAAAAATAAACTTAGGGAAGGGTAAAGCTTTTAACTGTCCTCAACTGGAGGCCTGGGCATTATAAACTGGCAGCTAGTGGACTGAAGTTCACCCTTGGACAGATTTTGGGTGGTCCACACACAGTGTTATTTTAGAAATTTTGAATTTGTAGGGCAAGATTTAAAAATATGGATTTCACGTAAAAATCCAGATTGCCAGCTTCTCTTGACAGATGTGAAGATGTTGTTGTGCCTAGCCGTGAAATCCCCTCTTGCGGACCCCTTGTTCCTGCTCTGCCTTTTTGGGCTAAAGGTCATCTGAGCCGAGCCAGGATAGGTGAAGCCCACACTACCCAAGCTGCCTACTGGTGGGAAAACTGCTCACGAGACACAGAGAGTCTCTAAATCTGAAAGGCTTCCCCTTTTATGGAGTAAGTAGTTGAAGCTTTTTTGGTATCTAGAAGAAGAAAAAAGGAAATCAAAAGATATCCAGAAAGCCCATGTTTCTAAATTAAGGCACCTTTTATAACAGATCCTAATGGTGTGCACAGTCAATATATAAATAAAGGTGGGTATTGGTAAACTGGGATGCCGTTTACTTCCCTTCCCCCTGTCCTTTGAAGGCATTGCTTAGGGCCGGGGATTAGAGTCAGAGAAGCCTGGGTTTGACTCTTAGCTCTGCCACTTACATGCTGCCTGATCTTAGGCAAGATTGATCACTTCATCCAAACCTCAGCTGTAAGATGAGAGTTAAAATACCTACCTTATAGAGTTATCCTGAGGGTTAAATGATACCATGTTGTCAAGTGTTGGCACCCGGCCATTCCTCCATTCATCCATGAATGGTAGGGTTTTCCCCCTTCCTCCAAACTCTTTTTCTAATCCTCCTATAACTACATTGTCTCTGCAGCTCTTCTTTATTCTTTGTGTTTCTCTTTCCCTTTTTTCTTTAGTTTTCTCCTCACTCTTATCTCACAAACCAATGCTTCTGGAAAGAGTACTCAAGCATCACAACACTAGTTCGATGATCTTTGGAAAGTGACTTTCCTTCTTCGATTCTTATCTGTGATTGATTTCTCATAGTTTTAAATTACATTAATATATGTGAAAGTACTTTGTATACCATAAGATCCTACAGAAAATACTTTTTTGTATGAGTTTTGGGTTTGTTTTCATTTTAAAAGTAGGTGAACATAATATTTAAATACATCTCAATTCTAATTTTAGAAAAACCTAAAATTGCATTATTGCTTTTATTTTGTAGATCTGCATTCATATTTTTCTGGAGTCAGTTCCCATGCCTTGCGATTAGAATCACAGTTATCTGTTTTTGTTTCATTGGCACTTCTGGGCTTTGGAAAATATTACCTGTTTGACATTTTATGTGTTGATTTTGTTTGGGGAGAGGGGGTGTTGGGAATGGCTAATTCATTTGATTATATTTTGATTTTTGGAATATTTTTGAATTATATTTAAATGGTTTAATAAATTTTCTTTACAAAGCTTAGGTTGTTAAAATTTTGAAGAAGGAATAATTTTTCTTCAGAAGGTAAAATTAAATTAGGGAGGTTAGTAATGCTTAATCTGAATAATTAGCTGGATTAGCATACTGTTTGGATGGATTATGTTGGCTTGGAATTTGGTTGCAGTGTGACTTCTGACTTATTTTTCTTGTTGAGCTCCCCATTTGGGAAGTTTCTGTCAAATCAGATGTGCACAATATAGATCTTTGAGCTTTATCTGGATAAAGTAGAGCAAAGGTTGAAAAAGTAAAGTTCCCTGTGTCTGAAAAGTTTCAAAGTAGTATAAGGGAGACGAAGAGGCCCAGGCAAGTACTCTAGAGGCCATTGAGGTTTGTCTGAAGGTAGATCATATTTCTCTAGGGTGTGGTCCTCTCCCTACCCTCCAACCCCCACCCCCACCCTCATTCCATTTTAATTTTTTTTCAAAATATGTTTTATCTTACTGTTTAATAATTTCTAATTATTATTCTGTAAGAGTTGAATACTTTTGGAAGTATAGATCAGTATTGAGCCTAGAAGAACTATACACGCTCCAAGTTGTTGATTCATTGATAAGTGAACGAAAGGTTGATTTCTAGATATTACTGTGTTCTGAGTAGCTTTTAGTGGTCATAGACACTGTTCTAAGTGTCTTTGGCTTTAACTGAAGTTATTATGTTTTGGACTAGACCTAAATAATTACTGGGAAATTCCATTCTTGAACTAGGAGGACTGAACTTGGGCTTCAAGGTGTGAAGCAATGAACAGTTTCTACACTGTTCGTTTTTTTGGTTTTTGGCAGAAATATCAAGTTTGCCCTTTTGGGGATGCTTCCATAGTCAGTATTTTCAGTTCCCAGCATTGCCTATTTCTGTTTTTTCAAAACTTTTACTTAAAAAGTTGTTCTGTCTGTTATTTTTGTGGTCTAGTAGTACATGATTAGAAATGTGGAAAAGTGAAGTTAATGCTGGTGACAAATCATGGATGGATTTGCAGAGAGAATGGGATCAAAATGGCAGAAACAGTTAGTTACTTGAAATGGTATTTAGCTAGGAGATTGCAGCAATTTGAGAATTAAGTAATCGTAGTTCAAAAGAAAAGGTTTAAAAAAGTTACTTATTCATATCCTATGGGGGCTAATTAATCCATACTACAAGTGAAGTTCTGAATATTTGAATGAGAAATAACAGGTAAAAATAGTTAGATTACAGCAAGTCTCCCTTATCCATGATTTTGCTTTCCAAGGTTTCAGTTACCCATAGTACAGTGCAAGAAGAGATTTAGAGAGAGACCATGTTCTCATAACTTTTATTACAATGTATTGTTATAATTGTTCTATTTTATTATTAGTTGTTGTTGTTAATCTCTTACTGTGCCTGATTTATAAATTAACCTTCATCATAGGTATGTCTGTATAGGAATAAACAGTATATATAAGGGCTCAGTAATATCTGTTGTTTTGGGTATCCACTGGGGGTCTTGGAACGTATCCCCCTTGTTACCCAACTGTAATAGCAGTTACATTTAAGAAATAATTAACCTTGTTTTTAAGTTGATAGTACATGCATATGTAAAATTCAGAAGGCTATGTTGAGAAAAGTGAAGCTCCCTCCCACTTGAGTGTCTGAAGATTTTGTGAAAGGAAAACTGATAGAATTTGCATATGCTCTGATATGTGCCCTGATACGGATCTCTGTGGGCATTTCTGCTTTAGCAGCTCTAAACTTCTCACTTCTAAAACTACTCTGGTAATTAGCAGTGCTTGCATGTGGCCTCTCTGCAGCAACCACCACCACCTCCACCCCTTTTCTCCCTCCTCCTACCCTGTCCCCTCCCCTTCCCTTCCTCATCTCCTGGTAGCTGCATTTCCTCAGCACACTCAATGTATTTATTAAAGCACTGCCTCACATGCATTGAAATTATTTATCTCCTGCCCTGGGATCCTCATCATTGTGTCTCTCAAGGCCTCTAGCTCAGGCAAAATTGGAACAATATTGATTTGCGTTGTGTATTAGGTCACAGTGAGGGAGGGAGTCACTCTGTAAACCAGTCGTCTTCTAATGATGGAGTCCTTAATTAGATGTCTTTGATACAGAAACTAGCTCTGGCATTTCCTAGCAGGAGACTCAAGTATCTTGCAGAATCCAAGGGCAAGGACGCATTTGGGCCTTAGGAATAGAACTAAAGACTGAAACTCACGGAGAACCAGGAAGTCCTCTGTCCCTGCAGCTCTTTCTCTGTGTCTGCTTCATTCTTCTCTCTTGGTCACACTGGCTACCTCTGTTTCTTTCTTAGTCCATATGGCAGAACATGGCTGCCAGTTCCTCCTGAATTTTAAATGTTACAGTTTAGATAAGCAGGGAGAGATTGATGTCAGGCTTTTAGTCCTAGTTCCAGAATTCCCTGGGAAGGGACTTAGTGATCCAGCCAGAGTCAGCTGTCCACTCTGGGATATAGCCAGAAGTAGGGTCATGTTGCAGGAATACTGCAATCCCTGCTGCAGCCTGTGGCTGGGGACAGGAAGGGAGGAGAAGGGGAAATCTCAGAAAAGGGATGTAAGGTCAACAGTCCACAGGTGTCCACTGCTGAGCTCTGTGCACACAAGATGAGCCCATGCTCTCGTAGCTTGGTGTATATTGTTGGTTATTGCTCTAGTAGCAGCAGAATAATGAACATAGACACTTGCTTTACTCCTGACCTTCACTGCTCTGTTTTCCTTGAAATCTGCTTGTGTAGCACTTAACATGTCTGGATAGCCATTTTCTCCATCTTGCTTCATTAGCTCATTTGACATGTTGACTGCTGTTCTTCTGTAGTGAATATAAGGTGGGGAATGGGTAGGTATTCCACTATGAATGTATGCTGAGCAAAAGCCATTGTTTGTGACAAGTTTCAGTACTCATGAGTAGAGCCCATATGGTAAGCATATTTTCTAAACTCCAAATTGAAACACTTAGCTCAATAAAAGATTTTTTCCCTGATGGAAGAATTCATTAAATCCCATTTTGTGATACATTTAACAAACTGAAATTTAAAAAATAACATGAAACGAGACCATCAAGCACGTATGGGTGCAGTGTATATCCTGCCTCAGGGAAGAGGCTGTAAAGCCTCGGTGTATTAATAGTAATTAACAGTTAACTTTTTCTGAGTAGATACCACGAGCCAGGCACTATTAAGCCCTTTATGTGTCTTTTCTCGTTTAGTCCTCAAGATAATTTTATGAAGCTAGTATTTTACTCTCATTTTAAAGATGAGGAAACATGCGGCCAGGAAGAGGCAGAGTGGGGATGTGCACCCTGTTTCGTCGGACTCCGCAGCCCTTGCACTCAACCTCGCTGTACTTCATCAGCTCCCTGCCAGGCCCTGCAGAGAAAGGCAAGGAAGGAAGAATGTGGAGCCTCCATGGAAATCACAGCAGATTACAGAGGATTTTCAGAAATCCTCTGAAAAACAAAGTTTTTCAGGTTAGCAAATCATAACCAATTAACAAATAACAGGACAAACTAAGTAGAATAGGATAGACTTTCCTAAGACATCCCTTTTATACCCTTGAAAGTCTCTTCTTTATCTGCATGGTTAGTGGTTACCATATTGGACAGTACAGATTATAGAACATTTTTGTCAATCACAGAAAATTCCATTGGGCACTGTGGTTAAAGGCATAAAGGCAGAGATCTAGTTAAAAGTTAAACTGAGTGATGGCGGTGTCTGAACTGGAACACTGGCAGTGGAGCACATGAGAAGGATTTTGGAGTTATTGAGGAAGGTTACCCTTGGGGAGGCAGCAGAGTGTAGGAGTTGAGAACAAGGGTTGGGGTCAGGTTGGAGTCCCTGCTTATTTCTTAGCTGTATGATCTTAGAAAAGTTACTTAAGGCTCAGTTTCTCAGACTGAAAAGTGATTATCAGTGCCTTGGGGATGGATGCAATAACCCAGGGAAGGTAGGTAGAATGAAAAGAGAGGAGGGTGAGCAGTATGGTCAAGGAGAATTCTGGGGGTGCTTGCAGGAGGAGTTTAGTCAGGGAAGGCCTCAAGAGGTGGGTGCTCACCGTGTTTCTAAAAATGAGTGGATTCTTGATCTTTGGGCTGGTCAGTGTCCACATAGGATAGCATGTTGGATTGAGAGCATGGGCATTTGAGTCAGACCTGGGTTCAGCCTCACCGTTCACTAGCTGTGTGATAGTGAGTGGTTAGCACACAACACTCATTTACCAGGACCTTCACGTCCTTAGGTGCAAAATGGGGATAATAATAGAATTTATCTCAAATGGTTGTGAGGATTAAGGGATATAGTTCATATAAAGATGGAATAATGGGCTTTATACATAGTAAATACTTAGTAGACGTTAGCTCTTGTTATTAGAATCCATTCTTGAGAGGTGGAAGCTCAATATTGAATAATAGAAAATCATGGTGGATACAGATTGTACAAATATGATTTTTTACCAAATATATATTATTAAAATTAAAGGCATCTTTGATAATATGAAATATATATGTATATATACATATATACACACACATATGTATATGTTTTCATCCATGGTTCCTGGCTCCTCAAGACAGGACTCTAATCTCCCCCTGCTTTTCTGTCTTAGAGCTGGCCATGAAGAAATTCTGACCTGCCTTGTCTGATTGTAAGACTATTTAATAAGATCCCCATTTCAGGAGAGGTCCTACCCCATGTCCAGTAGGAAGGAATGTTGTAGAGAGAGGCCAAGAAAAATCTGAATAAACAGGCTTTGCTGGGTTCCCCACTCAGTCTGTTAGCATTAGGTCATACCCTTTTTGTCCATGCTTCAATCATGCCTGCATAATGAAGCTTTCATAAAAACTCAAGAGCACAGGGTTTGGAGAGCTTTTTGATAGCTGAACAGGTGGAAGTTCTTGGAGGGTGGTGTGCCCAGTGGGGGCATGAAAGCTCTGTGCCCCTTTCCCCATCCTTCACCCTGTGTATCTCTTTATCTGTATCCTTAGTAATATCCTTTATAATAAATGTAAATAAATGTTTCCCCGAGTTCTGTGAGCCACTTTACAAATTAATCAAACCCAAGGAGGTGGTCATGGGAACCCCAGTTTAGAGCAAGTTTGTCAGAAGCACAGATAAAACAACCTAGGACTTGTGACTGGGTACCTGAAGTGGCAGCGGGGGGTGTGTGGCAGCAGTGGCCTCAGGGACTGAGCCCTCAACTCGTGGGATCTGATGCTATCTCCACGTAGCATGAATTTAAAAACACCCAGCTGGTATCCATTGCAGAATTGCTTGCTTGCTGGTGGGGAGAAATCCCCACACATCTAGTGTCAGAAGCATATTGTGAGAGTACAGGAAAAGCACTTTGGCTTGTTTATTTCTCTATATACTGAGCACCCCATCAGAAATTTAGAATGTGAAGACAATAATTTTGGTATAAATGAAAAAGTTTCACTTTGCACAGTTATTGCTTGTGGAACTCATTACCCAGAGCTGTATAGGGAAATGAGTTTAAGTAAAGTTTAAAACAGTTGAATTCATGGATGGAAAAAAAAAATCCACACTGGACGATTAAGGAGGATGCTAGAGGTGGTTGGTGCATTGGAGAGAGCATATGGGGATGCAGGAGTCATTATAAGTGCTCTCGCTGGGGACTAGTGGTGACATGCCTTACAGGGAACAGGAAGAGGACTTTCCCAGCATTTTATCATGATGAGTTGCTTCCAGGACGACTCCTTTTTCACTATGAGATTATTCTCTTTCATGCTAGCATCAGTTGCAGTTATTCTTTTCTCACTTTAAGTTAAAAAGTACAGTGCAGAGATTGCAAAAAACAGTGCTGGGTGGAAAAAAAAGCCAGGTGGACCTACATGGGTTAAATCCCCGCTCCTCCACTTATTGGTTGTGTAACTACTTCTCTGAGAGCAGTTAAACCATTTAAAAATGTGTCATGGTGCTTGTGAGCATTAAAGGATAGGAGTTATATGCATAGCTCCTGTCACAGTGTCAGGCACATCGTAAGCACTCAGTAACTGTGCATTAAATTAATAATCCAAGAATTTATGTAACTGTGTATATTTGGAGAAGAAATTTCCTAGGGGTAAGGCTGTTATTTCTATTGCTTATTTACTTTCAGTGATGTACCTAGGTTAGGTGTTTTTATAACTAGATATTTAGGAAATAAAATAAATACTCTGTAAATGGTAGCTATTGTAATAATTAAGAAACTGGATTTTAAAGCAACAATGGAGATGGCATTTGACCTCTAGTTAACAAATATATTTTGTTTGTATCAATGGAATATGAGCAGGAAAGTCACAATATGTATATAAATGCAGTATTGTAGTAAAATAAATAGAACTGTTTTTTGTATTTAGAATCATATTGGTTAAGGAATTGCAAAGGTAATAAGTACAGGAACACACACTATGTCACTGTATTTTCTGTTTTTTAATATAATTATATATTTTATATAGTAAAATAAAGACACATTTGCAAGTATTGTCACTCTAAATTTATGATTCACGATATCTACCTGAATGACAAAGTAATAGTTCTTTGCCATTTAATTCCAGAGGTTATTAGTCTCTTTCCCGTTGAATAGACAGGGTAATTTATCTTGTTCTAATATTATCTGGCAGAAAGCAGTATCCGTTCAGTGCCAGCGATCGTATATTCAGTAACTTAAACTATATGACATGTAACTGAAAACCAGAAAATAAGCAAAAATAATCTTTAGCAGCCAAAATGTGGCATAAAAACTCTGCTTTCTAAAACTTGTATGAGTATACTTCCCTTCTGGAAACACTCTTTAGATACCTACTTATATACTGATATTACAACATAGCATATTTCATTGGTTGTAAGATCTACACTTTTTTCACCTTTAAGTGCCTCTGAAATCAGGATTAGCAGCTTAAAACAACAATCATAATTTGTGCAAGATTCAGTGAGTTGGCTGGGGCAGCTGGCATGGCCACGTAGTCTCTTTCCTCCAGTAGACCTGCCTGGACGTGCCATATGGCAGAAAGGCAGCAGCAAGAGAGAGGCCTGCCCCAGTGCACAGGCACTTCCCGAGCCTCTGCTTGGGTCATGTTTGCAAATGTCCCATTAGCCAACGCAAGTTGCAAGGCCAAGTCCACAGTCAAGGCGTGAAGAAATAAACTCTCCTCTTGATGAGAAGAGCAGTCAAGTCACATTGCCAAGGGGTGTACATATTAGGATGGGAGAGATTTCTGTGAGCATTTTTGCAATCTACCATGATATTACAGTGAATATCACGAAATATTCACTGTTTTTTCTTTCTGAGTCATACACAAAATAATGTATCTTATAATTGATGGCATCTTAGAGTTGATAAAATGTAGTATATGTCTACTGGGTTTTTTTTTTTTCGTGACCGGCACTCAGCCGGTGAGTGCACCAGTCAGTCCTATATAGGATCTGAACCCGCGGCGGGAGCGTCGCTGCTTTGCCAGCGCAGCACTCTACCAAGTGCGCCACGGGCTCGGCCCTGTCTACTGGGTTTTGAATTAAAATAATAAAACATTCAATGCAGGAAATTAAAGTAATATAGAAGGATACAAGTGAAAGTGCTTTCCTGCTTCCCTATCCCTACATCTCAGACCCTAGAGGCAACTTCTAAGACCAATTTGGTATATACTTGTTGTGATGGGCTGGATAACAGCCCCCCAAAGATGTCTACATCATTATTACCCAATCTTGTGAATATGTTACCTTACATGGTAAAGAGGATTTCATAGATAGGATTAAGTTAAGAATCTTGAGATGAGGAGATTTTCCTGGACTACTAGGATGTGTTCAGTGTAATCACAAGGGTCTTTATAAGAGGGATGCAGTGCTCACTTTGGCAACACATACACTAAAATTGGGACTGTACAGAGATTAGCATGGCCCCTGAGCAAGGATGACATGCAAATTCATGAAGTTTTCCATATTTTTCTACAAATCACTGTTGAAAGAAATTAAAGAGGACACAAAAGGTTGAAGGACTTTCCATGCTGTTGGATTGGAAGAATTAATGTGAAAATGTCCATATTTCCCAAAGTGATCTACAGATTCAATGCAATCCCCATCAAAATACCAATGACATTCTTCACAGAAATAGAAAAATTCTAACATTCATATGGAGCAAAAAAGACCCTGAATAGCCAGAGCAATCTTGAGCAGAAAAAATAAAGCTGGAGGCATAACACTTCCTGAGTTCAAATTATACTGCAAAGGTATAGTAACCAAAACAGCATGGTACCAGCATAAAACAGACACTTGAACCAATGGAACAGAATAGAGAACCCAGAAATCACTCCACATACTTAAAGCCAACTGATCTTTGACAAAGGCACCAAGAACATACATTGGGGAAAAGACTGCCTCTTCAATACATGGTGCTGGGAAAACTGGACATCCACATGTAGAGGAAGGAAACTAGACCCGTACCTCTTGCCATATACCAAAATCAACTCAAGTTGGATTAAAGACTTAGATATAAGAACTGCAACTATAAAACTCCTAAAAGAAAACACAGAGGAAACACTTCAGGAAGTGGGACTGGGCAAAGACTTTATAAATATGACCCAAAAGCATAGGCAATACAAGGAAAAATAAACAAATGGGATTATATCAAACTGAAAAGCTTCTGCACAGCAAAAGAAACAACAGCAAAAATACAACCTACACAGTGGGAGAAAATATTTGCAAACTATCCAACAGAGGGTTAATATCTAGAATATACAAGGAACTCAAACCACTTAACAGTAAAAACAAGCAAACAAACAAAAACGATTAAAAAATGGACAAAGGAGCTGAACAGGCATTTCTCAAAGGAAGACATACAAATGGCCAACAAACACATGAAAAAATGCTCAACATTACTAAGCATCAGGGAAATGGAAATAAAGACCACACTGAGATATCATCTCACCCCAGTTAGACAGGCTGTTATCAAAAAGACAGAATAACAAGTGCTGGTGAGGATGTGGAGAAAGAGAAACCCTCCTACACTGTTAGTGGGACTGTAAATTGGTGTACCATTATGGAAAACAGTATGGGGGTTCCTCCAACAACTGCAGAAAGAATTGCCATACAATCCCACTGCTGGGTGTATATCCAGAGGAATGGAAATCATCATGTCGAAGGGACACCTGCACTATGTTTATCACAGCTCTATTTACAATAGCCAAGTGTTGCAACTAACCTAAATATCCATTGTCGGGTGACTAGAGACGGAAAATGTGGTATATTTACACAATGGAATACTACTCTGCCATAAAAAAGAATGAAATACTGACATTCATAGCAACATGGATGAACCTAGACAAAATTATGTTAAGTGAAATAAGCCAGGCACAGGAAAAAGAATATGTCCTCACTCATAAGTGGGAGCTAAAAGAAAATACACAAATAAAAAAAGAAAGGAAGAAAGATACAATAATCACAATTAAATGTAGAACTTTTGAAAGGAGAGAACAGAACTGAGGTTACCAGGGGTGAGAAGGAGAGGGGAGGGTGAGAGAGGAATTGGTAAAGGGCCACAAAAAACAATTACATTGTATAAGGATGAATATCCTAATTATCCTGATTTGAGCATCACATATTGCACGCAAGTATTGATATTCAACTCTGTACCCCCGAGATGTACAATCAACTATGTTTCAATTAAAAAAAAAAAAAAGATGCAGAAGGATTAGAGTCAGAGAGGACAAAGCAATGTGTAGATGACAGCAAAGATTTGAGCGATGTGGCCACAAGCTGAGGAGTGTGGGCAGCCTCCAGAAGCTGGAAGAGGTGACAAACAGATCTCCTTGGAGCCTCCAGAAGGAACCAGTTTGGAGATACCTTAATTTTAGCCCCTTAAGGATTATTTTGGACTTCCAACCTTTAAAACTATAAGGGAATTTGTTGTTTTAAGCCACTAAGATTGTAGTAATTTGTTGCATCAGCAAATAGAAATTAATATATTTATTTGTTTGATTTTTTACTTTTGAAGAAATACATAGTTACTGGCTACGAATTCAAATAGAATAAAAGAGTGGAAAGTAAAATCCTCTATTTTTCCTCATCAACTGTTCCTACGTCCTATGGGTTATCACTCTTAACATTTTCATATGCATTTCTTTGAAACAGTCACATTCATTCTCTAATTTCTGTACCAATAAGATCATATCAGACATGTATATTTTGTTGTGCAACTTGCTTATTTAATTAAATATATTCTTAGACATATTCTCATATCAGAATAAATTGATCTACCTCATTCAGTGCCATAAAGTATTTTACCATTCCCCTGTTAGAGGACATTTAGATTATTTCCAGTTTCTTTCTTTTTTCTATTTTTCTTTCTTTTCCCCTTTTTGTTACAAACAATGCTGAAAGAAACTCTCTTCTACAGATATCATTGTCATCTATAAATCTAATTGGAAGCAATGGAATTGCTGTTTGAATGAATATTGCTGTGTTGGTGCATGTATGTGTATATGCATGCACACATGTTTGTGTACCAAAGTGAGATGGGGGGAGATATATTTTTAACTTTTTAAAAATTATGAAATATATAGAAAAGCACATAAAACATAAATGTGTAGTTCAGTGCACTACTGAAAAGTGAACACTCATGTAATCACAGTTCATGTGAAGAAATTGAACATTACTGGCACCTCAGAAGTACTTGTGCTCTATCCTGATCACAACCCCCAATGGGGAAGCACTATTCTGACTTCAGTTTCCCGCTGTTTAAGTTGGACTCTGACAAACTTGTTCATCTCACTTCTTAGCTCTTGCAGTGGATTGAATTGTGTCCCCTCAGTTTCATTGAAGCTTAATCCCCACTGTAAGTGTTGAGAGGTGGGGTCTTGAAGAGGTGATTAAATTGTGAAGACCATGTCCTAGTTCATGGGCGTAGTTCTGAGGACTTTAAATGGAGAGTATGTTAGAGACTTTCTCTCTCTCTCTCTGTTCTGTCACTTTCTGCCATGCTATAAAGCCACCACCAAAGAAGACCCTCACCAAATGTGTTCCCTTGACTTTGGACTTTTTAGCCTCTGAAACTGTAAGCCAGTAGATTTTGTGTTCTTACAAGTTCCAGGAAGTTTGTTATATGCAAGAGAAATGGACTAATACAGAAAATTGGGCTGTTCCTTATAAGAAATACTTGGAAATTTGGAAGCAGCTTTAGAACTGGGTGTTGAGCAGAATTTGGAAGAATTTGAAGGAGCAGGCTAGGAAAAACCTAGATGCTGGTGAAAGTTTAGAAGACAAGAAAACCATGGAAAGTTTGGAACTTCTTAGAGGCTGGTTAAATGGTGGTGAGCAGAGTGCTGATAGAAATATGGACAATAATGGCTATTCTGAGGTGATCTTAGATGAAAATGAGAAAAGACTTACTGGAAACTAGGGCAGAGATCACCCTTGCTATAAATTGGCAAGGTACTTGGCTGCATTCTGTTCATGCCCAAAAGCTTTATGGAATGTGGAACTTAAAGATGGTGAACCAGGTTATTTGGCAGAAGAAATTCTAAAGCATTCGAGAAAGCCACATGGCTATTGGCAACAGCCTACACTGAGCTTTGGTGGCAGAGGTATGACATAAAGCCAGAATTTATGATTAAAAGGAAAGCAAAGTGTAAAGGTTTGAAAAATTTTTAGTCTGGCCATATGATAAAGAAGCAGAGAGCATTTCCAGAACAGTTTGATGGTGCAGCCCAGCAACTGTTCGCTAAGGTGATTAGTACAGAAGAAAGGGATTATCAAGAAAAGGAAAAAAAGACCTTGAAGGCATTTCAGAGATCTTGGAGGCTGCATCTTCCATTACAAGCCCAGAGGCCTAGGGTCTTGGGGAGCAGGCCCGAGGCACCCTCTACGGGCTCACTGCCCAGGGCCACTTCGGGAAGCTGCTTCTAGCACAAGCACCCCAGCTGCTTCTGCTGTTCCAGCTGTGGCTAAGTTGGCCCCAGGTGTTGCTGAGCCCGCAGCTTTGGAAAATACAAGCCAGAAGCCTTGGCGGCATCCACATGGTGTTAGGTTTGAAGGTTTGCAGAATGCCAGAGCTGTAGAAGCTTGAGAGCCTCCACCATGATTTCAAAGAATGTATGGAAAAGCCTGGGGATCCAGGAAGAGATCTGTCGCGGGGCATATATACCACATAGAGCCTTCACTAGAGAAATGCTGAGCAGAAATGTGGGTTAGAGTTGCAGCAGGAAAACCCCATCAAGGCCATGGAGTTGGACCACCAAGGCTAGTAGAGCCATGGGAGTGGGACTGCCATGGAGACCCCAGAACTGTAGTTACCAGTGTGCAGTGCCAGCCTGTAAGAGCTGAAGTGTGCCCTCAGACCAGCAAAGCCATAAAGCGGAGCTGCCTGAGGACTTGGGGACCCAACCACCACACCAGTGTGCAGAGGATGTCAAACATGGAGTCAAGGTACATGATTCACCAGCTTTGAGATCTGATGCCTGCTTGCTGGGTTTCAGACTTGTTTTGGGACCTGTTACCCTTTCTTTTGGTCTGTTTCTCCCTTTTTGAACAGGAATATGTACCCTATGCTTGTCCTACAATTGTATCTTGGAAGTAGGTAACTTGTTTTGATTTCACAGATGGGACTTTGAACTTTGGACTTTTGATTTGAAACAAGTGAAGATTTTGGGGATGGAATGAATGTACTTGCATGTGAAAAGGAAATGAGTTTTCAGGGGGCCAGGGACAGAATGCAGTGAATTGAATTGTGTCCTCCCAATCTCATTGAAGTTTAATCCCCACTGTGACTGTTGAGGGTGGGAAATCCTATTATGGTGATCGAAAGGGGGGCCTTGAAGAGGTGATTAGATTGTGGGGACCATGCCCTAATAAATGGGTTAATAAGTTGATGGTTTGATGGTGGTCATGGGCATGGTTCTGAGGGCTTTAAAAGGAGGAGTAAGGAGTTAGCTCTTTCTCTGCTCCACTGTTCTCACCATGTGACACCCTGCATTGCTGTAGTCACCTCACCAGTGTTCTCTGGACTTTGGACTTCCTACCCTCTGAAACTGTAAGCAGTGTGTTTCGTTTTCTTACAAATTACCGAGTTCCATGTATTTTGTTGTAAGCAACAGAAACAGACTAATACAGTTCTCAAAAGATAAGAATTGTGAAAAGGGCTAATTAGGGTATTCATAGTAATACAATCAAGAATTGACAATTGACCTTGGAAAAATTATAGAAAGTGGGTATAAGAACTGAAAGCAAAGTGAGAGTTTGGGACACTTAGTGTTAGAACAGGCAACCCTCTGTGTAAAACTGCTCTTGGGACATCTGTATTAAAGGTGTCAAAAAAAAAAAGTTAACTTATTTAAGAACACAGGAAAACATTTTAGAAAGAATACCATAAAAGTGGTTACAAGAAAAAAATTAGTGTTTAAAAAAACATCTGCCTGCTACCTTGAATTCACTCAGAGGCAAGTGAATGTGTTGAGATGGCAGATATATGCATCCATTATATGGTGCATTAAGCAACCCAGTCTTCATGTGTAAAAGCTGAATTGATTCTGAGGGAAGTTCTGGGGAGACTTGATTTAGAGCCACCTTGAAGGTCTAATTCTTAGTCTATTCTGTTTTGTAAACTCTCCAGAGGAGTTCTTTCTAATCAGTGCTGATTGGTCAAAGATGGAATTTAATCCTAGGCACATATGATTCTTGGTTTTTTTTCTGATTTATACCCAAGTCCAGAGGGTAGCACTAAAAATGGCAAAGATGAATTCCTCCTTTGTGAAAGGCTGGGCTAGGTTCTGGGGTTGGGCTGGTGAGTACGTGGAGATGGGTGTGCATTGGTGGAAAGGTCACATCCACTCATTGCACACAGCTTAGAGCTGGGAATGTCCTCTGAGTTGGACTCAGTTGTATCATCTTTGCTATTTTGCCCTCAAACTTATTTGGCTTTCTTTGGCCTAATAGCCTACTATCTAATTCTTTCCATTGGTAATTTTTATGAATGTGAAGTTTCAGGGATTAGGGAAGTATGAAAGAAAAAAAATTGAAAGTTTAAGGGAAGAGTAATGAGTTTGTCATTTGGTTCTCACTTGGTACGTTGCACACACTAATGGGAACAAGAGAAGTAGCTTTGTTGACACTTAAGAATGCTTTCACCTCGTCCTCTACTTAAAACAGACATAGGAAATCATGTCTGTTGAAGAAGACATGAGAAAGAGAAAAGCTGTTATGGCCTTGAGTGAATATCTCTAAATGAGTTAAGTGAATCTTTTAAAAGCCCTGCTGAAAACTTACTTGTTTAGGAAATTTAGTTTTTGTTCCCCAAATGAATGTGCATAAGTATTATGTACTTACTGTATGAAATTACTAGAGAAAATTCTTTTATCTAGAACCCAGGTGATGAAAACTTGGTTAAGTATATAAATTTCATTCCCATTTTAATTTGTGTGACTCTTTGATATCATTTAACTCCATTTTTGCAGATGTGAAGAATAAGGCAACCAGTTGTATCCAATATTTATCTTGTTTGGTAATGATTGGTGTGAATGTAATATTTATTCGTGAGATTCCCAGATAAAAGTATAATGTCAAATCTACTATCTATTAATGGAAACATCCAGTCATGGAAAACATCCATTGTGGTTTGTTCTTGTGACTGAATCTCGGATTATCTGTATTTTGTGTGTATGTATTTGATTGTTTTTAGGTATTGATGCTATTTTAATTTTGCCCTTTGTAAGTATCATTTTCAGAAAAGATGGCTGAAATGTGGCTCTGCTTTTTGGCTTTTCCCCAGAATTGGGGGGAAAAAACAACAAAGAAGAATCTGGTTAACTCATCCTTTGTTCTGTTGGTGAGCACCTGCCAAATTTTTTTTCCTAGATTTATGATTTTATTTTTGGTTGGTATGGGGTAGCAGGAGAAATAAACAAAAACTAAAGTTATTGTAATTAATTCAAAATTATATGTGTTCTGCTAATTTGAGTTCTACATGTTGATAATTAAGAATGCTTGTCTTCAAAAGTAGTTATGCAATTAATTGTGCAGTGTAAGCATCAGCAAAGCAGGAATTTCGCTCTGTTCACTAAGGTATCTCAGTGCTTAGAGTAGTGCTTGGTACATAGCAGGTGCTCAGAAAATTTTGTTGAATGTAGGATGGACGTGTATATTTGCTGTAAAACCTGATCCTTTGTTTGGTCAATCTGCATACGTTTGAAGCATGCATGTATTTGTAGTAGTTCCAAGCCTCACATTTTATCATTATTATTATTCGAATGGTGGTCATTGTAGTTTGTTATTTTGTGATTTTTTTCTTAAAAGAATATCCTTTATTTTCAATTAATCTATTTTATCATTGAGATTTTGCCTCTGTACAACTTATCTCCTTAAATGAATAATAATCTTTTACATCTATAAAGCATTTTATACTTTGCAGTTTATGCTCTGTCGTTTGGTCCTCACTACAGTACTGTGAAGTAAGGGGTTCCCAACACTGTTGATTATCTATCTGCCAACTGTCTACTTCATTCTTTCTTGCTGGCTGGACCCCAGTTTTGTTCAGGCATTCACTCCCACCCCACATGACTCAGGACTAAATCCTGATTAGTCCAAGGCTGTTACGGTAAGTTCATTCCTTTTGCCAGGGATTGCTTTAGGACGAGGCATGTGACCAACTTCTTAGCAATGATATGAGAGGGGAAGTCTGCTGGGGGTAAAGGAGGAGATAGGTCTGGGAAAAGTTCCATCCCTTTTTGTTTTTGTTTGTTTGTTTTTTAAAAATTTATTTATTATTGAAGCATAATTGATTATACATATTTGTGGGGTACAAAGTTGACTATCAGTAGTTGTGTACAATAGGTGATGGTTAAATGAGGATAGTTAGCTTATTCATCATTACAATACATAATCATTCTTTGTGTCTGTTAACCAATTTCTCATTAATTCATTAATTTCTCGTTAGTCCCTCTCCTTCTCCTCCCCCCTTCACTTCTAGTAACCACAGTTCTGTTCTCTCCTTCTATAAGTTCAGTGTATTTTGTGATTGTTTCTTTTTGCCTCTCTTTCTTTATTGTTTACTTGTTTATTCATTAATTCAGCTCCCACTTATGAGTGAGGACATGTGGTATTTCTCTTTCTGCGCTGGGTTGTTTCACTTAACATCATTCCTTTTTGAAAGGGATACACAAGGAAGAAATGATCCCTCTTTTTCTGCTGCCTATTGTCTTGAATGGATGTGACAACCTGGAGCTGCTCTAGCAGTCTTGTGACTGTTAAGGAGAGGTAGCCTGAAAATAAGTTGACATTGCTGAATATGGCAGAAGAGAAAGATGGAAAAACCAGCTGCCAAATAAACCAACCCTGGAGCTGGCCTATTGCTTCACTTCTTGTTACCAGAGAATATATTTTCCTTATTCCAGTTGACAGCATCCTCACTGATAATGGTATTGGTGTTGCCATTTTACAGTCAAGGAAACTGAGACTTATGGAGCTTCAGATGACTTAAATGATGGTCTAATGATCATCATTTGACAGTGAATTCACTATTAAAGCTAGGAGAATTAAAACATGTATACTGATTCCTGTGTAGCTTCTTATGAACAACTCTGCCTCCCTGCTTGGGAAGGAACTGGATTACCAAATTTAGGTATTTGTGTTTGAAATGCATTTTAGATAGTTCCTCATTATTTTGGGTTGATATCTGTATTAGTCTGTTTCTGTTGCTTGTAAAAAATACCTGAAATTGGATAATTTGCAAGAAAATTAAATTTATTGCTTACAGTTTCAAGGCTGGGAAGTCCAAAGTCCAGGGAACACTTATGGTGAGGGCCTTCTTTGATGGTGGCTTTACAGCAATGCAGGGATCTCTCACATGGTAAAAAATAGAGCAGAGAGAGAGAGACTCACATTCTCTCCTTTTAAACCCTCAGAACCATGCCCACGACCACCATCATTCATTCATTCACTATGGCATGGTCCTCAGGATCTAAGCACCTCCTCAAAGCCCCACATTTCAATTACTGTAATAGGATTTCCCACCCTCTTCACAGTCACAGTGGGGATCAAGCTTCTAATACATAAAACTTGGAGGACATAGTTCAATCCATACCAGTTACCTATAACAGATATTGCTTTGAAATTCTTACTGATACCTTGTTACCTACTTTTCTAAATTTGGCTGGCATAAATGAATTTTATTTACAGAGTAACACCTTGAAGAGAAGTCCTTTTACAGCTAATGTTTTTTTACAGTTCTGTGTACATACATTTGAAAAAGGTTCTAGAATTCTTCCTTAGCTTGTAGATATATATTTCAAAAAGTGTATTAAATTTTGAGAAGTGATACGGTCCATTTTAAAAAGGAAGAATTAAAATAGTAACTTACCAACCCATTGGACTGGATGGGAGTAGGCGCTCTATGTCTGGTTTTGGAGGCTGTTTTGATCTTTGTTAATATGGAAAGTTTATAGTTGATGACATACATGATGTTCTGTGTACTGCCATTCTTTGTTGACTTTCTTCTGTGTATGCCACCCCATTCTTTCCTTCATCTTCCTTCTCCCTCACAGGGAGAGGATAAAGAGATTGTGATCAGTAGCAGGTGGTACATTCCTTCTTATTACAGAGCAAATCAGGACAGTGTTCATTCTGAGTATGGGAGTTTATTCATAGTCGAAGAATTCAATTTAAAAATATCTGATGTCACGTGAAAAACACTGATAGGGGAGGGTAGGTATTTTTGGAAAGAAACTTATTCTTGGTGGAGGCAGTGGTGGCTGATAGAGAAGAACTGCAGAGATGACAAAGATAGTCTCCAGTCTGCTCAGCTTACAGCTCATGACTTCCATCTCTGCCTCTTTCCCAAGCTGATGTGACACACTGGAGAGGACCTCTGTTGAGGGCAGAATCTTCTCTTTTGGCGCTTTTGTCCCTTCCTCAGGGTTGGAGGACTGGCTAACTGAAGTGAGGACTAAAACAGAACCAGCATTTTGAGAGAGCTCTCCCTGGTAGCAGAGGCATTAAATAGTTCTGCTAGCTTGTTCTTTCCCTCCCTTATCTAGTGAAATACTTTAAAGAATATGATCTTAGACAGTGGTGGGACTTTTTACTGGGCACCTTCTGGAATATTTTCTTAATTCTTAATTTTTTTTTTTTTTTTTTTTTTGCGGCTTGCCAGTATGAGGATCCAAACTCTTGACCTTGTGTTATAACATTGCGCTGTAACCAAGTGAGCTAACCAGCCAGCCATTCTTAATTTCATTTAAAACAAGTGAGCCTAAATTCTTGGGAATTGATTAATGACAAAAATAAAAATTCAGTCATGTATAAGTTAAGAATCCCTCCTCAGCTGTGTTTTTGTTAATTGAAAAAGCTGATGTCCCTAAAATTTTAAGTCATGACTAAAATGAGCCATGTGGTGTCCTGATAAGGGTAATTTAACACCAAAAATAGTACAGGTGATACCATATGTTGCTGATTACCGACATCCCCTTAAGGATGAAATTTCTGAAATTTCTATTTGAAGTGCTTAATGATTTGATTTCTGCTTCTTAAATATATCTGTGAATGGAGACCTTTCCCTTCAATCCAGTGTAGCTTTTCTTCAAGAGATTATCTTAAGCCATGAAAATGGAAACGGTTTTTTAAAATCTATATGAAGATGTTAGGTGAACCCTTATCTAAAGTTATAGCTTGGATATTATGTGCTGCTGTCATGGACAGAAAACCTGCCTCATTAATAATATCTCAAACAAGTGAAGGGGTTATTTTCCTCTTGTAACAAGAAGTCCAGAAGTGGGTATTCCAGGGTTGGTCAGTGGCTCAAAGAAGCCATCAGAGACCCAAACTGCTTCTGCCTTTCCATTAAGGCATCCTTAGTGATCTTGTCACTTTGAAGTCTCCCAGTGGCTGCTCTCCAGTCGGCATTGCATCTGCTTTCCAGGCAGGAAGGAGCAGGAGCACAGATGGCAAAAGGCATGTACCAACTGTGCCTGTTCTCTTTCAAAGAGCTTCCTGGAAGCTCAGTTCAGTGACTTCCGCTTACAACTCATTAACCAGAACTCTGTCATACCGCCACCCCCAGCTGCACACGAGGCTGGGAAATGTAGTTGTTTTGGCTGGGCATGTTGTCATCCTGAACACAGTTGGAATTCCGTTGGAAAATATTTTGAAAAGTATTGTGTGTCTGTTTTCTCTGAACTAATGGGACTCAGGAGGAATGAAATAAATGACCATTTATTGAAAACCTACTACACATTGGATACTTTCGCTTTTGAGTATCTTAGCACTCTGAGAAATAGATCATATATACATTTATGTAGAAGAATAAAGTAAGCTCAGGGTGGATTTAAGAGCTAGAAAAGCAAGATTAATTGCATTTTTTGTGTATATGTTTTCTCAGTAGACCTATTAAGCTTACAGTTAAAGGATTATATCTTAAAACCCAGAAATTATAATGGGAAGTTTTGACAAATTTAACCATATTAATTTAAAAATATGTGTGGAAAGCCAGCATTCATAAATGAAGGGTTGGAGAAAATATTTGCAACATAGGTTTTAAAGTCTTACTATTCATAATGAATAAAAGCCTATACAAATAAATAATAATAAAAAACTAACCTTATTAATAAACAAAAAATCTGAACAGGTAGACATTTCTCCAAAGAAAATATACAGATCGTCAAAAAGCATTGGAAACAAATCAGTGCAAATGAAAAGAAATACTGAAACACCTCTTTTTGATTCCCAGCTTGGTAAATATTTTTAAAAATTGATAATATCCAGTTTTGTAAAAATCTAAGGAGAAAAGGCACTTTCATTTACTGTTGATAGTATTGTTGATTGGAGAGCAGTTTGACAGTACCTGTTGATGTGAAATATATATACTCAACATGTCCACTTCTGGGATAAATTTTACTTCTTGGGATAATCTTGGGGAATATTAGCATGATTTTACAAGATGTTTATTATAGCATTGCAATTAAATAAAAATGTGGAACAAGCTAAAATGTCCATCAGTAGGGGTATGGTTAAATTGTTATGGCCATAAAATACACTTATTAACTGGAAAGCTGCTTATGGACTATTAAGTAAGCAAGTTGCAAAGCAATATGTATACTGTTTTTGTGACTTCTTCCTCTTAAAAAAAAATCTATGTATGCATATAAAAGAATCAGGGTAAGAGGTCTAGTTATTTTTCACTTTTTATACTTAGGTATCACTTGAATTTTTTGCAAGAGTGAAGTACTTGTGTGTGTGTGTGTGCACACATGTGTGCATGTGAATGCATGTATGTGTGTTTTAGAAGCATGTTTTTAACCAGCGATGGCTTTTCTAAAAGCAAAATATTTAAAAATAAAGGAATGTATAAATTTGTGATTCTCAAAATGCTAAAATGCAGACTGATTTTTCTGACTTGTTTTCTGTGGGGCTGAGGGAGCAAGTGATTGTGATAGGGAGAAAAGTCTGGAGTAATGAACAATCTGAATTGTAGAATATTGGGAAAGAAATGCTGTGTTCTTTATTTCCACTACCTAGTTCTCACTTTTATCAGTGAGGATAGGCCAGGTTAAATTGCAATAACAGATGACCCCTAAATCTTAGGAGCTTTACACCACAGAGTTTTATTTCTCACTCATGGCCCAGGACTGTTGAGAGATATCTGCAGCTCGGCTAATAGAGGCTTTACTAACTTGAGCATTGCCACTCACCATGGCAGGGGAAGGGATTTGGCAGCTCCTGCACTGGCTTTTAAAGACTTCTTCCCAGAAGTGACACAAATCACTTCCACTTCATCAGTCCTCCTAAATTTCAGGAGGCTAGAAGTACCATTCTACCATTTGCTCAGAAGGGGAGAATCAGATATTTGTGAACAAACACCCTAATGTTATCACAGCATTTCAACAGGGTACTGTGAGATGAGTTATCATATGTAAAGCTTTTAGGACAGTGCATGGAACATAGTTCTAAGTGTTTTAATTTTTATAGACACAGTAACTTACACTAAGCTAAAGGAATTTTTTAAGAAATACATAAGAAGTGATCTACATATTTACCGAATCAACAAGTCCTGTGTTTGATAAGTTCGTGTCATTCCCATAAACTTTGAAAGATAAGATTTGTATGTATATAGGTACCTTTGAAGTGAGATTTTGCGAAAATTTTTCTTAAAATTTTTAAAAATCCCTTCCCTCCCCAAACTTGTTTATTCCAACTCTCTGCGAGGAAAGGAAATTTCTGTGGAGCTTTCAATGTTCTTTTACAAAACTCTAACTTAGTGTTAACTCTAACAAAACTCCAACTTAATCTGTTTAATAATAAATTCCTCTTCATGTTCAGTAGCAGTAACTCCTTGGCTGGGCTTGTAGGGTTTGGTGAGTGGGAAGGTACATTCCATTATGAGAAAGGAAATCTTTTTAGACAATCCCTGTACACATGAAGTCTGAGTGCAGAGTTCTTTATTTCTGTGTCTGTCATGAAGTACAAAGTTGTCCTCATCTGAGCATCATGAAGTTTTTCCTCCCTCTCTGAGCTTCTTTCCTTCCTTTCCCCTTAATCTTCTCAGTCTTTTTATTCTTACTGCCCCAAGAACTTGGTGCTTGACCATAAGTTTCATCTTGTTTTCCCATAAATGAGCAGACATTTCAGGTCCTCAGATTCCTTGGGGTGGAACATATACAAGACAGACAAACCTTTCTTCTAGAATCCAGGAGATGGTAGAAAATCCCTCCTGCCACTTTAATAAAATGATAGGTTGAATCTCAAGAAATGTGTACACAGCCTGATTTATTTGAGAGGTACCTAACTTCCTGGGCCTTGAATTTTCTGTGCTAACTTGTTTGATCCATTGGTTTTATTTTTCTTCTCTATCTGTTGACTAGAAGAAGCTCTAAAATCTTTGCCATACTTAAATTTGTTTATAGAAGATGAAGCTGTCCATGTGTTTCTATTTACTGTTAATTTCGCTTGCCATTATTCAGCAGCCTTGGTCTGACTTTAGAAATCAAAATTCTATTAAGAGAACAGTCACACCTTTGTTCACATAGACATACACTTTAATGCCAAAATTTGAGCTGCTTAAGTGCAAGCTACAAGTATTCTGCAAATTCTACAGAATTTTGTGTCATTATTAGGCCCCCTGTGTTTAGAGCTACATTTTGGCAGCACTTCCTCAAGAGTATCAGTATCAGCACTTCCCTAAGAGAAAACAGGAAGAGTTTGCTTTTTTTTTTTAAAGCACTGACTGTGTGCCAGCACTGTGTTATTACACGTTACCTCTTTGGAACTTTGCCTTAGGCCAGCAGATGGCCTCATTCTTCACGTAGTGGCAATGATATTGATGATAAATTGCGAATCAACACTGTGGTGCTTTACTAGTCTTGTCTCTGCTACTAGCTTCTGAGCTTCTTGAGGGGAGGGATTGTACCTCGTACCCTGTATCTACAGTGGTACTGCACACTGTTATCAGTAAGGTTAGTTAAGTGAATGCCAGTTAAGTGGATGAATGAATGGATAAATGAGTGGACTCAGAGTCACATGTACCACTTGGTCCCTAATCTGGAGAACTTCATGATTTAGAAATAATTAATAGATCTTGAAAATGATGAGTGGATGTAGAAGTGTTTCCTAATTGATAGAGTACAATGCAGTTTATCTACCTTGTAGAAAGTGAACCCACCTGTTCCCGTCCCTCATGACTTCACCCCACACCCTCACTGGTAGTACACTGCATCAGCCTGTAGCTCATTAACCCATGTTCTCACGGAATGTTGCTGGGATTTTCCTGAACACAGAGCATCTCAGTTCTAGAAGATGGGAGGCTTGCCAGTGCAGAACAATGCGGACGTAGAGCGCCTCCGCCCTGCCTGAGGCATGGTGAGCAGCAGAGGAGGGAGTGTCGAGGAGGGAATGGGCAGGGCCGCATACTTACCTGTCGTCAGGCAGCAGTCCCGAGGGCGCGGGCGCTGCTGCGCCTTGGGTAGGGCTAGACAAGTGAACAGAGCGCTGCTGCGGTGCCAGGGAGCCACGGCGCTCAGCGCAGGAGCCAGCGAATTGTGCCTCGCCGCCCTTCTTTGACTTTCCTCTCTCTCTGTCTTTTCTCTCATTCTTTATAACACCTACTTCCTTACCTCCAAAAACGTAAATAAAAAAGAACTCCAGAAGGCCTTTAGTAGAGATTCTCCCCCACTGCCCCTTCCAGAATTAGATGATGCCAGTGAGGTCCCTCAAATACAGTAGGGAACTATTTACCTAATCCTACCTCATATTGTTAGCAATCGAAGTAAGGGTCAAGGGGCTGGCCACGGTTAGGTCAGTTAGAGCATGGTGCTGATAACACCAAGGTCCAGGGTTCTATCCCTGTACTGGCCAGCTGCCAAAAAAAAAAAAAGAAAGAAACAATGGTGACTTAAGGAACTCGCAGGTAGAGAGAATGAGTCCTTATTTCCTAAATATCTGGGCTGATCTTTACAGGCTCCTTTCCAGGTCAGAAGTACAGGGGGAGCGGGAATGCTAAAATATAGTTCAATCTGGTAAAATTAGCCTGATGCATAGCTTTTAGGTAAATGCTCCTTTTAAAAATGTAACGTGCCGGGCCGGCCCGTGGCTCACTCGGTAGAGTGAGGTGCTGATAACACCAAGGCCACGGGTTCGGATCCTATATAGGGATGGCCGGTTTGCTCACTGGCTGAGCGTGGTGCTGACAACACCAAGCCAAGGGTTGAGATCCCCTTACCGGTCATCTTTTTAAAAAAAAAAAAAAAAAAAAAAATGTAACGTGCCTTGGTTCTAATACTTTCTCTCCCTCCACTTTCCTCACTAAGATGGCATTTAGGTGAGGTGGGGGGTGAGGGGGTGGGTGGGTTGGGAGACTCGGTGGATGGAATCCATAGGTCCATCTAGAGACCTCTGCATCCTTTTTGACTCTGCCGAAGAACAGCTGCTCTGGCCTGTTGCCTGGGCTGGATGTGGCTGAGGGATGGCATCTCTCCCCCATGTCCCCTGTTGAAGACTGTGCTCAACCATGCTGGTGGTGCTTCTGGAGGGCACCAAGTCACTTAGCTCCTGTGGCATGCTTTTGCTCTGGGTCTCTGCCATATCCTTCTTCCTGCTCTTGGCCTCGCGGCCCCCTGCAACCTTCATGGTGGCAGCATTTCCCCCTTCCTCTGTGGGCTCCAGGTACTCCTGCGACTCTCAACCTGGCCCTCCCTGTCCAGGCAGGATTTTCTGGGCCTTGTGGAAAAAGTCAGGTTCTCAGAGGCAAGGTAAGGTGTGGGGTGGTGTGGCCTGCAAGGTGGTCTTTTCCCAGATTCCTAAACAGGGAAGCATGGCAGGCCTCCGCCCTCGGGATTTCTCTCATCCTGTGAGCACACCTTCTGGGGGGTGGGGGGAACAGCTGGGCACACTTGTCTGCCACCTCTGGCTCTCCTCTTTTCCCACTTTCCTCTGAGCCAACCTTTCCCTCATCTTGTCAGATTAGAACCATCCTTACATATAAAACTCTGACATCATGTCCTGTTGGCTTTAAGATGTTTATTGAAGTTAAAGGAATGTAGAAAAATACATTTTCTCTGGGTAAAGCCTGGGGTAATGCTTCTTTTCCTCTCTTCTCTTCCATCCTCCTGCATTTCTGCTGTAACAAAAGCCTTGCCTAGGCACGTGCATACCTTTGATAGATTTGGAGGTGGTTGTGTTCAGTACATTAGCAGCTCTCAAAAATATTCTTCATTAGGAGAAAACAGAACTGTGGTTACTAGAGGTGGGAAAGTGGGAGGAGAAGGAGGGTTAGGGAGAAATTGGGTAAAGGACACAAAGGATGATTACGTTTTGCAGTGATGAATATGTTAATTATCCTGATTTGATTATCACATATTGTTCACAAATACCGAGAGTCAATTCTGTACCCCACAAGTATATACATAATCAATTATGTTTCAATAAAAAATTACTCTTCATTAAATCTAGAAGAATTGAAGGGGCATTGATTACCTGGGAAAGCACACCTTGAAGCAATTAAGACTATTTTGAATTGAAGATTGTTGGGAACTTTATATCTTAAAACAGAGTTGCGCATATGAAGTAGCAGCTGCCTCAGCACTCTGAAAGTTGGGAAGGCTTCCGTGTGATGGCTGCCCAGACCGGTCCTTTTGGGTTTCCTCAGTCTTAAATGACAGTCACCATCAGAAGAAATGCAGCAAGGTTAGATCTGTTCTGGCACAGTTATGTGGCACTAATGACTCAAAAACTTGGGTGGCAGGTACAAAAAAAAAGAACTTCAGTATTAATATGATGAAATAGTTCCAGTTATAATACAGTGAGAGTTTCTGCTTTTAAACCAATTAAAAACCACATTTTAATCCTTTTTTCTTAATTTTGTTTCATCTTTTTTGCTCAACTTAGATTGGTTGTAGAAAGATGGGTAGGTGTGAGAGAGAGGGGAAGGGGGAAAGATGGGTTGTGTAGTTTCATATTAAACATTAAATTTTACGTTTGTAAAATTGCAGTGAAATTGGAGGCCATTATTAGTTCCCTTTTCAGAAAGTCACAGGGTTAACCCAAAACACATTTGTGTCGTGAATCACCCCAGGAGGCCATATGCTGACAGTGCAGAGCTTTGAAACATTTGCAACCTAAAGATAATATTTGAATTTTCAAAGAATGTTTAAGTGGAGCCCTTGATATGATTCTCTGTATTTTGAGTCCCTTCTCCTTGTTCATATTATCTGTCTTTATTTCAGTCTTGCAAATATGTCTAAATATTTATAAGCCCACCCATGTTTCCTTGTCTCCTATGGTGGCCCACTGGTGGGTAAATGACTCTTTGGGCAACCACACACATTCACAGCATTTTGCAGACCATTGGCTCTTTCTCTAGTTGCATTATCCATCTTGGATACAGCTGAAGCAGTTTACAAGTTTCAAATTCTGAACCTGCCCTCCATAAGATGAAAATGAACCAGTAGGGATTTTAGGATAACATTCATTCATTTGTTCATTTATTTAATATTTATTAACTATGCCCAGGACCATGCTGGGTTGTGAGCATAAAAACACAGGATATAACAGTAGCTGTTTAAAAATAGCTCACAATTCAGTTAGGGAAGCAGGTAATTAAACAGTTACAGCAGGGTGGGGAGGATAGAAGGGTGATCATATAATTATTATAGTCTAATCTGAGACGCTTTTAAAAGTGAAGATACACTTTTAAAAGTTGAACTGTACACTTTTAAAAATGGTAAGTTTTATTTATTTATTTATTTATTAGCCACAATTTTTTTTAAAAAAGTGAAGGTAGGTGCTATTAACACTTAGGCCAGGCCAACAGACATAAACTAAGGCATTCTGGGCAAGTAAGATGAACGGACAACCTTAGTAAGAGCTGTACTAGAAAGATGAAAGGAAGCCTGTAAGTGAAAGAACTGTGCCTTACCTTCCTCATCTCTAAAATGGGCATGATTAAAGCACTTAATTCATAGGGGTTGATATGATTCAGTGAGTTAATTCAAGCTCCTGGAATACTGCCTAAGATAAGAGTAAAGGTTTTAAAAAATTTCTTCCCCATTTCTCAGTAGCCACTGGTGGTTTTCCTTGGTTGTAGATATTGATATTTTTTGTGTCTTTTATTTTACAAGTAGCCTTTCAACAGATGTTTGTGGGTGAATCTTTCAGACCTCTTCATTCTATCATCAGTGAATACCACTCATCTCTCCAGCACTCTACATGTCAGAATGCACATCCCACAAATATTGGGAAGCTACCTAATTTCTAGCTTGTTCTCATTCCTTCTAGAATTTTTGGGTATTTTGTGGTTCCTGTCCTCCCAGTCTTGTGGTCATTTCTGTCTTTCCACAGCAGGCAGTTATTACAGGCAGTTATGTTTTTTAAAAGGATGGGATTTTTAAAAAATATATGGAAGTAATTTCTTCAATACTATCTCCATACTATTCCTACCCTCCCTCCACACCAAGTTTTTAATATAAAGGAGCAGGATAAAGAGACTTAATTAGACTGCATTCCCACTGTTGCTCAACGTTGCTTTCAAGAGCTGTCTTTGAAGTGACTGATCTCTATTTTGAGATAACATGATAAAGAATGAAAGATTAGAGAAAGGATCCAGTAGGGAGAAACCAGTGTATGATGAAATTGATTCACTTAGGGGCTACTCCAGGCACACACTTTTCTTGGGGCGGTTGTGGACAGATTACAGCTGGATTCTGATAGAATGAACTTGCTAAAAGCAGAAGTTCAGCTTTGATCAGAGATACTTGAACTCTGTATCCCAGGCCTTTCCTGATGATTTATAGTTCTGTACCCAAGAACTGTAGTGGGCTGTTGCCCTTGCACTTTTGTGACTCCTGATTTGCTTTTTCCTGGTTCCATTCATTGCTCGGAGTGGCAAGAATCTTGTGTTGGGATCTTGATATGACTGCCTTACCGGGCCACTTTCACTCTGTTTATTTTACTTTAATTCAGCATGTGTTCAACAACTATTAGTTGAGTCCCTGACTATGCACCAGGCACTATTCTAGGTAGGGGATAATATTAGTAAACAAAACAAAGATCCCTGCCACTGTGGAGCTTATATTCTCATGGGGAGAAATCAGTAGTAAACAATAATCATAATGGCTAAGTAAAGAATATGTTAAAAGGTGATAGCACTGTAGAAAAAAACAGAATGGTATTAAAGGACAGGGAATGTAGGTATGAGCAGAGGAGGAGGTGAAGTTTCTACTTCTTAAAAAGGAATGGCCAGGGTACTTCTCACTGAGAAGTCAATATGTGAACAGAGATTTGAAGGAGGTGAGGTGATTAATTATGAGGCTATCTGGGTATGAGTCTTCTTGGCTGAGGGAATGGCCTGTGCAAAGGCCCTGTGTCAGGAACGTCCCTGTGTTCAGCAGGGAGGCCATTGTGTCTGGGGAGAGAGAGGAGGAGAATACTAGGAGATGAGGTCAGGGGGATGTCACAAGAGGGAAGATCATGTTGTAGATCATTGGGAAGATTTAGGCTTTTATTCCAGTAAAATGGGGAGCTGCTGCAGAGTTTTGAGCAGAGCAGTGATAAGATTTCACTTACTTTAATAGTATCAACTGACTGTTGTATGAGAGTCGACTAGAGGCAGGGGGTGGGAGGGTGGAGGTTAGAAACTGGAGAACCAGTTAGGAGGCCATTGCAGTCAGAGAGATGAAGGCAGCTGTGACCAGCATAAGGGTGCGAGGGGAGGTAAGGGGTGGTAAGGTTCTGGGTAGATAGACGTTCATAATTCAAACTTGACCTGGTGTTTCCGGTCTAGTGTATCTGATTGAACAGCACTCAAGCCACACACATTCCTGGCATTGGTATGATGGTTTTCTCTTCAATTAAGAGCGTATGTGTACAGCATTTTTGTGTGTAAGTGTTTGGGATGCAGAAC